>NW_027498678.1:0-94283 GCF_021521415.1 Bidens hawaiensis | reverse complement strand
GCATAGGAGCTAAAATAGATTGAGGAATTGCGCCAAGCCTAGGATAAGATGAAATGGTAATCGTTAAAGTAAGTGCTGGGGTGCTAGTAGTAAGCGACACTGCCGACAGTTGTGCAGACGACCTAGGCACTTTTGGACTAGTCTCCACACCTGAACCATGCCTTATATGACGTTTGGGCGGTTGATCTTGCACCTTTTCCTTGCCCTTTCGTTTTTGTTGAACATCATGTGATCTGGTTTCCTCAACGTCAACCGTCGATACCCACCCTCGTTACCACCATCTCCACCATCATCATTACCAGCGGACCCTAATAATATCCAAGGATGAAAGGCATCAGACCCTAATAATATCCGAGGATGAAGGGAACTGGACCTTAATAATATCTGAGGATGAAGGGCACCATACCCTAATAATATCCGAGGTATGTAGGGCAAATTTCTCTTTATAACGTAAGGATAGCTATGAATGTAATGAGTATGTTAAAGGAAGAAAGTATGAAAGAATAAATTTATGTGTGAAAGAATGATAAACAAGCTAAGCAAGTAATGTGTATCTTCGAATACGTATACGTAAGTGTGTATTGTATGTTTGTTTTAACTAGAACTCACTCAGCATAGCTGACTTTTAGTATGCACATAGGTTAATAGACTGAGGTAGCTTGCTTGAGGGTGACACATGGCAGGATCGGAAGAAGCTGGCATCTGCTGAAGGATTTTTCATGATCTTTAATAAATATGTTTTCATTATGCTTTTAAAAACAAGTTTAAATGTTTTTTAACGAATGATTGAAGTTTTATTTATTCAGCGAAAGTTTTAAATTAACTCGGATTTTTAGAACTAGGTTTATGAGTAAATCCAACGCCAATGTAGGGCACCGGGACGGGGGCCTTAAAAGTTGATATCAGAACATAAGTTCGAGAGAATTAAGCATCCTACATTCTTAGACTCGAATAGAGAATGAGACTTAAGTAAGAAAAGAAAGAAGATGCCAGTTCAAGAAAGCCATGTTTCGCTCAAGCAAGCTCGGTAACGGTAAGTTGCATGATTAAATTCGTGTAAAGATTTAGAAATATATGTATATGTATATGCATGTTAAATGAAAGTGGAAGAATATATGATGTTAGCTTAATTGCTATATAAAGAATATTTGCATGCTAGCTTAATTGCTAGAGAAAGAATGTGTGTATGCTAGGTTAATTGCTAGGGATAGGAATGTAGGTTTTATGTATGTTTACATGATTGTGTGAGAAGTAGAAACTAGCACAAATGAAATCATAAAAGGAATTACGTGGAACCTGAGGAGTAATTTAAAGAGTTAATTACACTTGACCAGTGTCATTAACTACTTACCTTACGAATCATGTGCAAAATAACTACTAGAGTGATAACGTTTGTGTTTCATTAGAGATAAGATAGATGACTGATACAAAGGGACAAGCGCGAGGAGGTCGTACTGGACGCTGTGGTAAGACACGTGCCAACCATACACCTTTTTGAAGAAGGTGTGACAAAGCGATATATGAAAGAAGTAGGACTTCGACTTTAGGAAGTAATGAAGAAAGATCACGCTTGGAGCTTGTAGTCATGAAAACTAAGGGAGTTGCTCAATTGTTTTGCAATACAATGCCAACAACATTTGCTGGAGCATCAGAGGCAGCCTAAACTAGGAAATCCAAGTGGAAGCAACACGAATGAAATGGAGATAAGCCAACTAGAATGAGTCA
Organism: Bidens hawaiensis; assembly: GCF_021521415.1. Taxonomy (NCBI): domain Eukaryota; kingdom Viridiplantae; phylum Streptophyta; class Magnoliopsida; order Asterales; family Asteraceae; genus Bidens; species Bidens hawaiensis. The sequence continues at coordinate 92,558 of NW_027498678.1, read as the reverse complement.
ATACATGTTGTATGCCTGTAATAGTTAATTCCATAAGTGAACTTGCTGGGATCATGAGAAAACAGAGATGGGTGATTGTCAAGGTATCCTAATTGAACAAGCATGAAAGGACGAGACTACTTATTGTAGCGAATATGAAAGGAAGATGCTAAGAAGAATGTAGTTGTGTACTTAAGATTTTATGGAAGAGACCACTAGCGGCACTTTCGTTAAAGTTTGAGAATGATTAAGAATTTTAAGGTAGAACTAGAGGGATGTGAGTTCCTTAATACTCTTATTGTTGACCTTATGAGAGTTTGATGTCGATGGGAATGGATTTGATGTTAGAGTTTGAGGCTCATATAGCATGTAAGAGTAAGTTGATAAGGTTGAAGGATTTGGATGGCGGTACAGTGACGGTTTATGGTATTAAGGAAAGTTCAGCTCTTAATGTCATTTCGATGATAAAAGCCAAAGGTTTGTTCATGTGAGGGTGCAGTGCCTAACTGGCGTATATTTTCAAAACTACATGTCACACCCTCAAAATCCATTAACGGAGTTTTACCGTCAGAGGGTGTGAACTAACAGGATCGGAATAATTAGTTATAATCAAACACCATAAGTAAAGTTTTCAAACCACGAAACATTTAAGTGTAAATAAGTGCGGAAGCATAAATTCATAAACCAAGTGTTGCGTCACGTAGGACGACTTAAAACCCAATTAATAACAGTTTAAAAACAAGTTTGCAAAAACGATAGAGTTCAATGTAATGCATGTTCCTATACCGCCCGCCCGCCTCGGCTACCTGAGAATAACATACTAAAAGTGTCAACACGGGGTTGGTGAGTTCACAAGTTTATATAAATAAAGCGTTTGCGTTTGTGTTTACGTTTTGCGTTTGCGTTACCAGATAATGTTAAATCAATTATATATCCATAGGTAGCTAACCTATAAAACAAGTATTACTAAGTGTTCAACACCGAAGCTGACTGTTTATCAATTGCCTTGCCACCATGTCTACCACGACCTTGGAAAATGGGTTTGCCAAGATTACACCCACTAGACCTCCCGTCGAGTTTAGAGTTGGGTGGGGTTTGTCAAACCCAGTAGTACTACTCAACAATGACTCGCTATTATACAAATACTAAATGGTTCGATGTTATGAAGGATTTTAGTTGGTTCGTTTGCCACTTAGCCTTTACAAGTGATATATAACTAATAAAAAAATCTAAAGAGTTTTGGAGTATGTTATCTCCCCCAAGTAAAAAGTGTTTAAAATAGTAAAAGGGGAACGTGAAACTCACAGTCTGCGAAGAATTCAAAAACAAGTCAACCAAGAGATGCGCGTCACAGAAAATCCTCACTAGCGTTCTGGCTAGCACTTTAATTCTTCAAACAAGCTTGCAAGGAGATTGAATGTGTGTGTGTGGGTGTTCACGGCTGCCAAGAGGAGAGGGGGAGGAGAGATCGATCGATTATAGGGGTGGGGGATTAGGGTTGGATAATATTTTGTTTATATATTTAATTAGGTTACACTTAACCCCCTAAGCTTCTAGTTAACTTAGTTCTAGCACAAACAAGTCTATTTCTTCCATAATAAAATTATTATTCATGCAAACACGAAGTCACATAAAAAATATTATCACACATAATACATATTATACTAAGTACTTGTTTATATTAATTGTTGTTTGTTCACCAACGGTTTAAGTCGACTCGTGTGTGTTTCGGTGAAATTCCGAAAGACTACCTGTGTAGTGATTTTCATGCGTCATCTAAACCCTAGTTTAAATGTAATGAGATATGCGTTACAGTTCGTATGATCTTAAGTTTGAATTAACGGAGTTCGGATTAACGGAGTTAACCTGAAATTGACAATTGTCACATCATTCCCATGTTGAAAGAATTTTCGTCTCGAAAATTTGAGTCAAGTCGCGATGGGTGTCTGAAAAGGCAAGAAAATTTTTCTGTTTTTCATATCATCCCCTAGTAGAAAGAAATTTCGTCTCGAAATTTAATTCATACCTCTGGTGATTTCTGACGGGTTGACGGCTTTCGCAGTTTTTGGTGTTTGGTTAACCCTTCAAAAAGGTGAGGATACTTTTTCATCATTTGGTCCTCGCGTTCCCACGTGAACTCCGGTCCACGTCTCGAGTTCCAACGAACCTTAACGATTGGAATTTTGCTGTGCTTGAGTGTTTTGGTTTCCCAATCCAAAACTTCGATTGGTTCTTCGATGAAGCGTAACTGTTCATCAACTTGCAACTCGTCCAAAGGGACTGCTTGGGTGTCATCGGAAAGGCATTTCTTCAAATTGGATACATGGAATACATTGTGTATGCTACTGAGTTCCGTTGGTAGATCCAGTCGGTACGCCACCGGACCAATGCGCTCAGTTATCCGGTAGGGGCCAACATATCGTGGATTGAGTTTGTTTCGCTTTCCGAAGCGGACCACACCTTTCCAAGGTGAGACTTTGAGTAATACTTGGTCGTTCACTAGAAATTCAAGAGGCTTTCGGTGCTTGTCGGCGTAACTCTTTTGGCGATCTCGTGCTGCTGCCATACGGTTGCGGATTTGAACAATCTTTTCAGAGGTTTCAAGTACTAATTCTGGGCCAGTGATTTGGCTATCACCCACCTCTGTCCAGCAGAGAGGTGATCGACACTTCCGTCCGTACAATGCTTCAAACGGCACTGCTTTAATGCTTGCGTGGTAGCTGTTATTATACGAAAACTCTACCAAAGGCAAGTGAGGTTCCCAACTTTTTTCGAAATCCAACACGCATGCACGCAACATGTCCTCCAAGGTCTGAATGGTGAGCTCACTTTTCCCATCCGTCTGAGGATGGTATGCTGTGCTCATATCAAGGCGGGTGCCTAGTGCACTCTGTAGTGACTTCCAAAAGTGCGAAGTGAAACGGGAATCTCGATCAGATATGATTGAGACAGGCACTCCGTGTCTAGACACTACTTCTTTCATATAGATGCGAGTCAGTCTTTCCATTTTGTCCGATTCCTTGATTGCTAAGAAGTGTGCAGACTTAGTCAACCGGTCAACGATCACCCAGATGGTATCGCATCCCGTCGGTGTTTTGGGTAATCCCGTGATGAAATCCATGGAAATGTGTTCCCATTTCGATGTTGGGAGTTCCGGTTGCTGTAGCAGACCGGATGGTTTCTGATTTTCCACTTTGACTATTGCACAAGCCAATCATTTGCTCACGTAGGTGGCAATGTCGGATTTCATGTTTAGCCACCAGTAAAGTGCCTTTAGGTCATGGTACATTTTATCTGAGCCAGGGTGAATGGAATATCGGGACTTGTGTGCTTCGTCCATCACTAGAGTTCTCAACTCTTCGTATCGAGGGACCCAGATCCGGTTTTCGAAATATCGGACCCCGTCCGATTTGGTTTCAAGCTACTTGTCCATGCCCCACATGAGTTCTTATGGGAGGTTATCGTCTTTCAACGCTTCGAGTTGAGCATGAATCGTGAGTTGTAATGCTCGCACCCGTCTAGGTTTATCGGTTTCTTTTCTGCGCATCGGCCACTACGTTGGCCTTTCCCGGGTGGTATTTGATGGCACAGTCATAATCCTTAAGTAGCTCGACCCAACGACGTTGTCGCATGTTCAACTCCTTTTGATCGTAGATATGTTGGAGACTCTTGTGGTTGGTGTAAATGGTAAACTTGGTACCGTACAAGTAATGTCCCCATATCTTAAGAGCAAACACCATATCTCCAAGTTCCAAGTCATGGGTCGTATAGTTCTTCTTGTGTATTCGCAGTTGTCGAGAGGCATAGGCTATAACTTTCTCGAGTTGCATTAAGACGCAACCGAGACCTTGTATCGATGCGTCACAATGTACCTCAAAATTTTTTGTTCCCTCGGAAAGGGCTAGGATAGGGGCGCTACAGAGTTTGGTTTTCAACAGTTGGAAAGCGGATTCTTGCGCGTCACCCCAATTGTACTTAGTACCCTTGTGAGTCAAAGCGGTGAGGGGTTGAGCAATCTTTGAAAATCCCTCGATGAAACGTCGGTAGTAGCCAGCCAGTCCTAGGAATTGTCGCACCTCAGTCGGAGTCTTAGGTGCTTCCCAGTTTTTGATGGCCTCTACTTTGCCGGGATCGACATGGATACCATTCTCATTGATCACATGTCCTAAGAAGTGAACCTCGCGAAGCCAATATTCGCATTTCGAGAGTTTAGCGTACAGTTGTTCCTTCTTCAGCAATTCCAGGATTAACCTCAAGTGTTCTTCGTGGTCGGTCTTGTCCTTGGAGTAGACGAGGATATCGTCAATAAAAACAATCACAAACTTGTCGAGGTACGCCTTGCATACTCGGTTCATGAGATCTATAAATACGGCTGGTGCGTTGGTTAAGCCAAAAGGCATAACCGAAAACTCGTAGTGACCGTACCAAGTTCTGAAGGCCGTCTTTGAAATATCCTCTTCACGCACTCTTAATTGATGGTAACCAGATCTCAGATCTATCTTCGAGTAGTAACTCGATCCTTGAAGCTGGTTGAACAGATCATCAATTCGGGGTAAGAGATAAAGGTTCTTGATCGTCACCTTGTTCAGCTCTCGGTAGTCGATGCACATGCGGAAAGTCCCGTCCTTCTTTCGGAAAAATAAGACAGGGGCTCCCCATGGTGATGAGCTAGGTCGGATAAAACCTTTATCCAGCAAATCTTGCAATTGAGTGGACAACTCCTGAAGCTCTGTCGTTGCAAGTCGATACGGGGCTCGTGCTATGGGTGCAGCACCGGGGGTCAATTCGATTTGGAACTCGACTTGTCGAATAGGAGGGAGTCCAAGAAAATCCTCCGGGAAGACTTCCGGAAAATCTCGCACAATCGGTATGTCTTCGATTCGCTTCTCCTCCGCGGGTTTCTCGACAATATCGGCTAAAATTGCTGGATGACCCTTTCGTAGATATTTCTGCGCCTTCATGAGGGTGATGACGCTGGTGGTCATGCCGCTCTTCTCGCCCTGGATCGAAATGATCTCGCCGGAAGGGGAGTGATGTGGACTATCTTGTCGTGATATATAATCTCCGCTCGGTTCTCGGATAGCCAGTCCATGCCGACAACGACATCGAAACTACCAAGCGTAAAGGGTATGAGGTTGATATCGAAAGTATGACCTGACAGTTTCAACTTACATCTCGCTAGTAAATGAGTTGTTTCTATAGACTTACCGTCAGCTAATTCACCAAGAAACTTAGCATCTAACGGGTCGGGGTTAAGTCTAAGAATCTACTAAAGGCTTTCAATACAAAACTCCTATCAGCTCCAGTGTCAAACAAAACAGAAGCAAAACAGTCGTTCACAGGGAACTTACCGGTAACCATATTCGGATCATTGCGGGCCTGGCCCGATCCAATGAAGAAAGCTATACCTTTACCACTGCTCTCGCCACTGTTATTGCCTTCATTGTTCTCATTCTGCTTCAGTTTGGGACAATCCTTCCTGAAATGACCCTCCTGACCACACTCAAAGCACCCTTTCGTTGTTGCAGGCTGTTTAGGAGCACCCTTACCCGCTAGGTCTCCCCTACAGTCCTTGGCCTGATGACCCAATTTACAACATCGCAAACACTTGATACGGTCGCATGCGCCAGCATGGTGATAGTTGCACTTGTTGCATTTCGGGTACTTCCCAGCATAGCCACTCGAACCCTGCCTGACACCGTTGTTATTGTTGGAACCCTGGTTATTGAAGCTCCGAGTGAGTACGGGCTTACGGTAGTGTTGTTGCTGTGGGGGGTTCGATGATGAGGACCTGGTGTTGTCAAATTTCCTCTTTCCATTACCCGGGTTGTTGTTGTTGTTGTCAGTGCTCAAGTTGTCACGGGTTTTAGAGGTTGAACCTCTAGGTGGTAACGCACCTTGTGTCACTGCCTGGTCCGTCAGTTTGTGAGCTAACCGGATCGCTTGTTGAAATGTAGCCAGTTTGGAAGACGTCACCATACCCTGAATTTGTGGTACCAGCCCATCGATATACATCTCAATTCTCTTACTCGGCGGTTCTACCATCCGTGGACACATTACTGCTAGCTCATGGGAACGGGTGGTGTAGGCTTCAATCTCAGAACCCACCATTTTCAACGACCAAAACTCAGATTCCAACTTCGCGATTTCCTCTCTAGGACAATACTCTTCCCGCATCATATTCTTGAACTCTTCCCAGTTCATAGCGTTCGCCAATTCCTACCCAAGAATTTGCACATTGGAGTTCCACCAAGTGAGAGCAGAATCTTCCAGTGTTCCAGCAGCAAATTTGACCCTGCTGGCGGGTGGACAGTTACACATCTCGAAAGCTGACTCTGCCTTCTCAGCCCAACGCAGGAAACCTATGGCTCCCTCAGTTCCCTTAAACGAGTTGGGCTTGCAATCCAGGTAGTTCTTGAAAGTACAGGCTCCAGCTGGACCTCCGGCTTGACTCTGAACATGTGCGGCTAGAGCTGCCGCTGCATGGTCATTCAATAGGGTTTGGAGTTCTGCTGCGGTTAGGTTGATGTTACCGCGACCATGCCCAGCGTTCCTTCCAGCCATCTCCTAGAATCACAGCATAAAATGTTAGACGTGAATTCTCGGTTTCATATGAAACACACCATACATGTAATAAAAAGATAGGTAAGAAAAAAAATAAAAGAAGCAAACATCACATCACAATCATAATATAATCCAAATAATAATTCATGATTAAAGCCATTGTATTCGCTACAAAGTATTTAAACCAATCCTTAAAATCATAGAAAATAATAGTCTGGATGGAGACAACCCCTCCATCTAGGTGTTATCACCCTTAGATGTCATCGTCTGAGGACACCTCTGAGTGTGCCTCCGGCTCAGCCGGTTCTTCCTCCGGCTCCTCTTTGGGTTCCTCCTCAGGATCTTCCTCAGGTTCTTCCTTAGGTTCTGCTGCATTCTGAGCAATTTGCTTCTGTAAGATATCGCATCGCTCTAGAGCTATCTCTGTCCGGGATCTCGCCACAAGAAGTTGCTCTTGCAAATCTATCATCTCTGCTTGCATTTTTCTCATAATCTTCATCTGCTGATCATTAGTATCCTGCAATTCCTTCATATCCGTTGTCAGGCGGGAAATTTCCTCCCTAGCCTCGGTTCCATCTCTTATCAATCCGGAAACGTTCGCTCTCGCCGAGCGCATAAAACCCGCGTCACGCTCTAAACAGGAAACAACAGCTGCGAGAACATGCTCTATAGGTTCGGTTATGGATGGTAGGGTGTTGGGGTAAGCAGGGCGACTCGGGTGAGGTAGTGGGGGAACTTGTTCGCGATAAACCATACGCCTGATCAGACTCGGGTACCAATCCCAGCTAACGTCGTCGTCGTACATGCCTCCAGATAGGCGATACCTCTTCGGTGCAGGGGCTTCTAGTTCCGGGGCTACTCGGGGTGGCGACGAGGTAGGTAGCTGCGGTTCCTTTCCATGGGCATGAGTCACCTGGTCGGATGATGATGATGGCGGCGTCGACATCCCTACAGGTAAGTCGTGTATGTGCGCGCATGAGTGAATGAGGTAAAGAGATAAGGATAACGAAAGACTGAATAAAATATATATGCAGTGCATAGAAATTACAACTAATGGGTCGTTGCGGTTATAGTCTAGTATGCATGCAATTTCTAGTTCGCTATAACCAATGGCTCTGATACCAATCTGTCACATCCTCAAAATCCACTAGCGGAGTTTTACCGTCAGAGGGTGTGAACTAACAGGATCGGAATCATTAGTTATAATCAAACACCATAAGTAAAGTTTTCAAACCACGAAACATTTAAGTGTAAATAAGTGCGGAAGCGTAAATTCATAAACCAAGTGTTGCGTCACGCAGGACGACTTAAAACCCAATTAATAACAGTTTAAAAACAAGTTTGCAAAAATGATAAAGTTCAATGTAATGCATGTTCCTATACCGCGCGCCCGCCTCGGCTACCTGAGAATAAGATACTAAAAGTGTCAACACGGGGTTGGTGAGTTCACAAGTTTATATAAATAAAGCGTTTGCGTTTGCGTTTATGTTTTGCGTTTGCGTTACCAGATAATGTTAAATCAATTATATATCCATAAGTAGCTAACCTATAAAACAAGTATTACTAAGTGTTCGACACCGAAGCTGACTGTTTATCAATTGCCTTGCCACCATGTCTACCACGACCATGGAAAATGTGTCAGCCAAGATTACACCCACTCGACCTCCAGTCGAGTTTAGAGTTGGGTGGGGTTTGTCAAACCCAGTAGTACTACTCAACAATGACTCGCTATTATACAAATACTAAACGGTTCGATGTTATGAAGGACTTTAGTTGGTTTGTCTGCCACTTAGCCTTTAAAAGTGATATATAACTAATAACAAAATCTAAAGCGTTTTGGAGTATGTTATCTCCCCCAAGTAAAAAGTGTTTAAAAGAGTAAAAGGGGAACGTGAAACTCACAGTCTGCGAAGAATTCAAAAACAAGTCAACCAAGAGATGCGCGTCACAGAAAATCCTCACTAGCGTTCTGGCTAGCACTTTAATTCTTCAAACAAGCTTGCAAGGAGATTGAATGTGTGTGTGTGGGTGTTCACGGCTGCCAAGAGGAGAGGGGGAGGAGAGATCGATCGATTATAGGGGTGGGGGATTAGGGTTGGATAATATTTTGTTTATATATTTAATTAGGTTACACTTAACCCCCTAAGCTTCTAGTTAACTTAGTTCTAGCACAAACAAGTCTATTTCTTCCATAATAAAATTATTATTCATGCAAACACGAAGTCACATAAAAAATATTATCACACTTAATACATATTATACTAAGTACTTGTTTATATTAATTGTTGTTTGTTCACCAACTGTTTGAGTCGACTCGTGTGTGTTTTGGTGAAATTCCGAAAGACTACTTGTGTAGTGATTTTCATGCGTCATCTAAACCCTAGTTTAAATGTAATGAGATATGCGTTACAGTTCGTATGATCTTAAGTTTGAATTAACGGAGTTCGGATTAACGAAGTTAACCTGAAATTGACGAGTGTCACACTACAGCCGAGAGGAAAGACATGAAAGATGTTCCTATAGTGTGTGACTTTCCAGAAGTGTTCCCAGAGGACCTTCCAGGGTTACCACCGGAACGAGGAGTAGAATTTTAGATAGAAGTAATACTAGGAGCACCACCCGCCGCGAAAGCACCTTACCGACTGGCGCCGTCCGAGATGAAAGAGTTAATGTCCCAACTTCAAGAAATCCTCTACAAATGTGTTTTAATGGCAAGTGTTTCCCCGCAAGGTGTACCGGTGTTGTTCGTGAAGAAGAAAGACAGAAGTATGAGAATATGTATAGATTACCGCAAGTTGGTTAAGCTTATGGAGAAGAATATATATTAATTGCCACATATTGATGATTTGTTTGACCAACTGCAAGGTTTGAGTTAGTTTTCACAAATAGATCTTAGATCAGGCTATCATCAACTTAAGGTGAAAGGGGCAGACATCCCTAAGACAGCGTTTCGGAAGCGGTATGGACACTATGAGTTCCTCGTGATGTCACCCGGCCTAACGAATGCTCCCGCAGAATTTATGGACATGATGAATAAAGGATGTCGGACGATGTTGGATAAGTCAGTTATCATTTCGTTGATGACATATTGATTTATTCGAAGAGCGAGTCTTACCATGCTGAGCATCTATGCGAAGTATCGGAGATTTTGAAGGAAGAGAAACTGTATGCTAATTTCTCGAAGTGCGCATCTGGTTGCGTGAGATACAGTTTCTAGGTCACATAATCAATCATGAGGGGATTATTGTGGACCCAGCAAAGATTGAGGCGATAAGGAATTGGAAGACTCCATAGAACCGGACTAATATACGCAACTTCTTAGGGTTGGCTGACTACTATAGGAGATTCATCGAAGGCTTCTTCAAGATAGCCGCACCGTTGACCGGAATGACCCGGAAGTCTGTAGTGTTCACTTGGGGTAAGTTTCGGGAGGAGGCTTTTGAGGAATTAAAGAGAAGACTCACACAAGCTCAAATCCTTGCTATACCAGATGGTGACGAGGATTTGGTTGTTTGTACTGATGCTTCGCATCGTGGGCTAGGTTGTGTGTTAATGCAATGAGGAAAAGTGATAGCCTATGCGTCTAGACAGTTGAAAGTTAATGAAAGTACTTACCTGATGCATGACTTAGAGTTAGCAGCAGTAGTGCATTCTCTCAAGATATGGAGGCATTATCTATATGGTACTAGGTGTACTATTTATACAGATCATAAGAGTTTAAAGTACTTCTTCGAGCAAAAGGAGTTGAACATGAGACAAAGGAGATGGTTAGAGTTGATAAAGGACTACGACTGTGATATCAAGTACTATCCGGATAAGGCTAATGTCGTTGCCGACGCGCTAAGCCGAAAGAATGAGGAAGTCATTGCAATAGTGAAGTCGTATAAGTTAATCATTAACTCAGATCTCTTTGAAGAGATCATCAAGGTGCAGTCTGAGGTGCTTTCAAATAAAGGGTTAATGAAGAAAGAGAGACTATTGGTGGCCGGGTATGAAGAATGATGTTAGTAAGTTCTTAACTTGCTTACAAGTCAAAGCAGAACACCAAAAGCCTTATGGGAAGATGCAGCCGTTAGAGATACCAAAATGGAAATGGGAACACATCACCATGGATTTCATAACTAAGCTACCGCGTACAGCTAAACAACATGATACCATTTTGGTGATAGTGGACCGTTTAACGAAAAGTGCTCACTTTCTGCTTATACGGGAGGCCATCTCGTCAGAAATGTTAGCAAATGTGTTCATAAAATATGTTGTGGCTAAGCATGGAGTACCGTTGTCGATCGCTTCGGATAGAGATACTCGCTTTACTTCTAGGTTCTGGAAGAAGTTCCATGAAGCTATGGGAACATAACTGAACATCAGTACGGCGTATCATCCTCAAACATATGGGCAGTCTGAAAGAACTATCCAAACCCTTGAGGATATGCTTCGTGCTTGTGTTTTAGACTTGGGAGGAAGTTGGGATGATCATCTGCACCTGGCAGAGTTCTCTTATAACAACAGCTACCACTCGAGTATTGGTATGCCACTGTTTGAAATGATGTATGGTAGATGTTGTAGAACCCCTGTATGTTGGGGATAGATCGGTCAGAAAGAGATTAGAAGTCTAGAAGTTGTGCAAGAAATTTCTTCAAGGATCGGTCAGATTAAGGCAAGAATGAGAGCAGCTCAAGATCGTCAGAAGTCCTTTGCTGATAAGTGGCGACGACCGATTGAGTTTAGCGTTTGTGACAATGTGATGCTAAAGTCTCACCTTGAAAGGGGATTATTCATTTCAGGAACAGAGGAATGTTGAGTCCAAGGTATATTGGACCGTTTAAGATCATAGATTGTGTTGGAGAAGTAGCTTATAAGCTGGATTTGCCCGAAGAGTTAGAAGGGTTTCACCCTACTTTTCATGTTTCTCACTTGACGAAATGTCTAGCTGGTGACACGTCCCACGTGCCGTTAGTAGACATTAAGGTTGATGAACAATTGAACCACATCGAGCAGCCTATTGAGATAGTTTACCATAAGGAAAAGCAGCTTCTTCATAAAGTTATTCCTTTAGTTAAAGTGATATGGAAGCATCGCAAAGGTTCGGATGCTACTTGGGAAGCTGAGGATGAGATGCGCAAGTTTTACCCAGGCTTGTTTAGGTAGGAGTTAGGTTTTGGGGACGAAACCTTTTTTAAGGTGGGTAGACTTGTAACATCCCGAAATTTCTAAAAATGATATTTAATATATTATTTAATTATGATACAAAAGTTTACTTGAGTTAGTAGATGAAATAATAAAATAATGAAGATGGAAGGTTAAGTAGGCTTTAAAGATGAAATTAAACATGGACTAAAAAGGAAAGATGGGCCTACGGTCCATGGGAGTGAAATACCCCTCAAACCCTAATCCTTTCCATTTCCATCAATCTCTACACCATAGCCTACACCGTAAAAAACACACACTTCTCCAATTCTCGTTTTTGAGAAAATAGCCCACATAGACATGACGATTCTTGAAAATATAACCGTCGGTTCGGTTTAAAATTTTAACTGAATGTTTATGGCATATAAATGAATATTTCCACCAATCAGATCTTCTATTAGAGGTCGGGAGGTCCGTTTTTTATTAGCAAAAGCGTAACAGCTAAAAATGGAGTTTTTCCAGCCACTGTTCAGCTTTTCCGGTGACTGTAGCAGCGTTTTCTAGCGAAGGAGAGCTTATGGGTTTGTAGATCGGGGCGAGACAGTTTCGTGGCCGCTTTAATCACTCAATTCTAAGTTCGTTTTGATATGGTTTTGGTCTATTCGAGTGATTTCGATCGTAAACCTCAAAGGTAATTTTTTGTTAAAAAGGTTTACTTTTTTGTACGGATTTGCATAAAAATTGGTAGGATGATAGAATAGACCATGATTATTGATAAAGTAACGAACTTGATAGTAAACTGGTTAGTTGGTTCGTTCCGGGTAAAACGAGTAGTGTTCGGTTCGTAAAAGGGACGGGTAAACGAAGTCGGTTTTGCATGAAACTTGGTAGAAATCATTTATCTTAGCTGACCAACATATTAGAACCCGACACCGCATCCCCATGATGTTGTATGAGTCGTTTGGATCTAGATCTAGCTTTATTCAGGTGTTTAATCAACCAAAAACGAGCTTAAGGACCACCTAAGCTCAGATCTAGACACCCCGAAGCTACCTAAGTCATATACGATTAAACCCCGGCCTGGTTAAAGACGGCTGACGGCACCGGAATCTAGGGAAAAACCTTAAAAACACGTAATAGGCTGAACTGCCACTTATATGCCGCGTATAAGTATAGCAACGCATAAGTTGCAGCGTATAAGCATAACAACGTGTATGCTTAGCCATATATATATATATATATATATATATATATAAAAGTATATGTACGCAACGTATAAGTACGGCATCGCATATGTATGGATGAAGCGCATAAGTATAAGCAACGTGTATGTATGTGTAACCTGTATATGTATATAAATGTATATGTATGTATACCCGTATATGTAAGACTTACACGCTAGAACTACTTATACACTGGGGACGACTTATACGCCGGAGAAACTTATAAGCCATCCATAACTTATACGCCTAAGGAGACTTATACGTTGGAATGAATTTTTGAAATAAATGAATGATAAACTGCGTATATATACGTAAATGATAGATATAGACTTATATGATAAATGAGCTAAAAATAAGTAAATAACTAATAATGAAAGGTAACGGGAAACGACCTAGAAATACGATATGGTTAAGAATAGTTAAGTGATGCTTGTTAATTGATACACAGTTAGCCGTACACAGCTCAAGAAGGGCGTAACAGTAAATTTAGAGAGGAACCGTTTACAGGTGAGTTTCTAGCCCCTTTCTTTGTTATGCTTTCGGGGCTATGTGCATACTCGATGTGATTAGTTAATAAACTTACCTTAAGTGGTAAGTGTATGCCTTATATGACTTATATGATAGTTATTGAGGTTATGGCCGCAAATTGTGTTATCGTGGTCTGCATATACGTATTTAGGATCGGGTTTTGGCCGCAAATTGTTGAATCTCGTTTACCAGCAATACATTGTCATTTAAGGTAATTATAATTTGTATTCTTTTCGCTTTAACATGTATTTCAATAGCTCTAACTTTAATTAAAGTAACGCAAATGGTTTGAACGATTTCTTGAATTAGGGTTCTTATGATTTGGGGAATAATCTAGGCTGCTATGTTTAATTTACCTTTCTGATACAATAACTAACTGACACCCTAGCGCGAGTTGCCAGTGTGTGTGCGTTTAACTATGTGAACCGGCCAGGGGCGCGGGTTCGAGCCCCATGGACACGGTTTTTGACTCTTTATTCTTTTCAATTTGTTTAAAAGTTTAAATGATTTTTAAATATATTATAATCAACATTAAATATTAAATAAACTTTATTTTATCAAACCGACATCATTAAGTCGTCGTTTTTTGTCAATCAATTTCATTCAAGTTTTCGTGTATATATATATATATCTAATAATAAATCATCATTATTTTATTAAAACTCGACACCATTATTGGTGCTTTCTAGTCGTTGAACATCTTTATAAATTTGTTTATATTAATTTATATACAAAATATATATTACATATAAATATGTATCATTCTTTAAAAATTGTAACAATTGTATTTTAAACGTATTAATTATATTTTTCGTTAAATAGTCCAAGATATATATTGTATGATAAATATATATTTTTATGTTTGTTTTAAATTAAATAATATATTACAAGTTATATTTATATACATACACATTTATAATTGTGTTATATTTAGTTAATATTTATTAAATAGTCAAGTAATTATTCAACACATATTTATTAATTTAAACTAATAATGATGATTTCACAATAAAACTTACGGTATATTTTAATCGATCAATCAATAACTATTCTAATCCCAACATAACTCAAATCACGTCGAAATCTTAACTTATTAATTCATGTTATATCTTTATAATTAATCTTATTACCATTAATAACTATGAACCCTTGTCAACGCATCCCGAGAAGCTCGGTCTCATTTAACTTATTTTCCTATCACCGTTTCATGATCAATTATATTTCGTTCATCCGATCAGGTGAGTATCTCACTCCCCCTTTTTAACTCCTTTTTAACCATTTTGGAGACATATGCGTCTTATTTATTTTGTTACTATATATTACTAAAACTTGCAACTGTTAGTCTTATGTGTTTAACAGTTTATACCTAACATGTTATATACTTATATAATTTACTTGAATACATGTCGGAGAGGTCCAACATATTCTCAGTCTATTATGATCATACGCCCGTTGTGTTAGCCATCGTTCAGTTCATTTGACTTCAGGCTTACCGACATCATGTATACTTGCTTATTGGTTAAATTGCTTATCTCACTTGACAAAGTTTGCATTTTATATTATTATTATACAATCATGAAAATCTGGTGATTTAATCACTCAACCATGTGTTGACAAATCTATTTTTATTTTAAACGCATATGCAGGATATCATGTGATTCTCAAGCTTGTTTTGAAGAAAACTTAGGGTTGCATGTTAGAGAAGAAGATACAAGAATTAGAATTTTGGATTTTTTTATTTGATTTAATTTTAAATTATGTACTTTGGTTACTTTGATGTATATGATTATTTAATTAAATTTAATAGATATTGTCACATTTAATATTGCATGATAGTACCTTGAGAGCTATGAGCAATCAGCTCATGCCCCAGCATTTCCGCCGTAGGTTGGGGTGTGACATAAGAAACGACGGATAGACGATTCAAATCGTAGCGCTCAAACTCTTTTTGGTTTCTTATGTTCCTTACGACTCAAGGCGTCAGCCACAACATTTGCTTTACCTTCGTGATAGACGATTTCACAATCGTAGTCATTCAATGTTTCCATCCAGCTTCTTTGACGCATGTTGAGTTCTTTTTACTCGAATATGTGTTTTAAACTTTTGTGAACGGTATACAAAACAAAGTTTACTCTATAGAGATAGTGTCTCCATATCTTTAAGGCAAAGATTATGGCGCGTAACTCTAGATCATGAGTTGTATAGTTCTTTTCATGTACCTTGAGTTGACGAGAGGCATAAGCGATTACTTTCTTTCGTTGCATTAGTACGCCTCCCAAATCGGAATGAGACGCGTCTGTCACACCCGGCCCTGAACGGCGGAAACAGCCGGGCGCGTGCGAGTGGGGATTGATACTTAAGCACGGGCCATTGCAAACATTCAAAGTAGGATTTTCATTGCGCATGAAATGTTTAATACAAATACATTACATTGTTTAAAGATTACATAAAAACATCCAAGTATAAAAACTGTTGAAGATTTCCACGCCATATCCCCTTGAATGGCGGGGACAACCGCGCGCATCGAAGGGATAGAACTAAAATCTTCCAAAAAGCTAGTTTTAGATGTTCAGCGTGAGGTGCTCTAAGTGTGACTCCATGCGCTACCTAGTTATCTCCTGAAAGACACGTAAAACATTTGAATCAGTATAAACTGAGTGAGTTCACAAGTTTTAGTAACTTGATAAATCGTGTTGCATCATAGTCTGGATAAAATCATTCTAAAACATAATTCTGATAGCATCGTTGAAACACATGCTTAATAAAACATAGTTCTGATAACATATTCTGATAAAATCGTTCTGCGGGCTACGCGCGAACATTTCTGAGAACCGTGCTCGTCTGTGTAAGTGGCGCTGCCACTACGAGCGAAATAAGTAGTACCGTCCCGCGGGTTACGCGCGGACACTTCTGAAAAACCGTGCTCGTCTGTGTAAGTGGCGCTGCCACTACGAGCGAATAATACCGTCCCGCGGGTTACGCGCGGACGTTGTGCCGGAAAACAAGGCGCTCGTCTGTGTAAGAGGAGCGACCTCTACGAGCGGGCTCAAACCCATAGTACTGCCCCGTGACATGCTAGGCACTCGTCTGTGTAAGAGGTGCGACCCCTACGAGTGGGCGGATCAAACCAGCAGTCCCTACCCTTAGAGTTCCAATGGTAAAGTGATCACTTACTCGTATCGCACTCTCATCGAAAACCATAGATAACCGTTTGCATTGCTCGTAACTATACTATAATGAAACATTATTTAAACACATAATTGCTTGCATTGCTTGTAAGAGTATCATGATAAGACATAATTTAGGTACGTGTCCCTCGCCCCGAAAACAGTTTAAAAATAGTGAAAACAGTGAAAATAGGGGCTGTGAGACTCACCTGTGGTTCTTGTTAAGGGATTAATCGAGATTCGGGTTTTCTTGGTGTTGGCCTCGGAATTGAAGGTCTAGAATACGATTAAATAACAAGTATATATATTAAGATCAAGAAATAGGAGAATATAAGGGTCGGAAAGTAGATCTCAGGGTTATAATCTCGGCTTACCTAGTAACAGGAACGGAACTGAAAATCAAACGGATGCTTGGAAGATGATTAGTGCAAGTTTGCAGTTCTTAAGAGAGAAGTTTGAAGTGTGTTTTGGGTGATAATTTAGGTTACATATTTATAGGCAAACTCAAGGGAACACAATCCCTGCTTTAGGGGATTGTAATCTTTTCATATCTAGGTGTAATGATGATAAAGTATGGAAATTATTATTATTTATTTAAAAGTGGAGGAGTGGATAAAAGATTCTGATTTGATTTGGACAGGACATGCAGGTCTGTGGTTGGTGAGAGTAGGGTGGCTGACAGTTGACTTTTCATGCTACAGTATGCTTTTTCAGGTGCTTTTGTCAGTGTACAGTTAAAAGTAGAAATTTCTGAAACACGCTACTTGTTTCCTTTTGGGCGGGAATAATCCTCCTTAAATCTGGAGATTAGGTTAAGTGTTCTGCGCGTATAACTTTGTGCGCATAGCTTTCTGCGTGAAGGACATTTCTTTGCTGCGGGTAGGTGCGTAACCTTCTCGCAGTTAGGGATATTGAGTTTCATTTGTAGATTCTCCAGGTGGTCTTGGTATTTCAACATAGTGATCAGTCATGTTGAAGTCAATTCCATCTTGGAGCTTCAGACAAACTAGCTCTCAATGTTCCCGCCATGCGGGGAGGTTAGTTCCCTTTCCGCATGCGCATAAACGTTTTGGGATGCACCCGCCTTAGCATCATGCGGGACGGTCAACCCATCAGACAACATTAAGTTACATGAAAACATAAAGCCAAAACATTCGCGCATGGCGCACATAACATATGCCCACGCTGGTTCTTACATTGCGCGCTCGCGCAGGGCGTACATAACAATTGCCCGCGCTGATTCTAACATAGCGCGCTCGCGCAGGGCGCACATAACGTGCCCGCGCTGATTCTAATTTAGCGCGCATAATATTCACAATCACCTAATTATTAGGTTGATTACTTAGTTTATAGGGTTGGGAAATTACCGGGTGTCACACGTCACTAAATACAACAAAGTCCTCGGTACCTTATGGAAAGGCCATTATAGGAGCATTTGCGAGTTTTTCTTTAGGTATATCGAACGCCTCTTGTTGTTTGGTTCTCCAATCATATTTGACATTTTTACGAGTTATCAAAGTTAGAGGAATGGCTATACGAGGGAAATTTTCAATGAACCTACGATAATAGCCGGCCAAACCTAAGAAACTACATATCTCGGTTGGCGACTTAGGAATCTCCCACTTAGAGATAGCTTCAATCTTTGTGGGGTCCACTTGAATTCCATTTACGTTTATGATATGACCAAGAAATTGTACTTCGTGAAGCCAAAAGTCGCATTTCGAGAACTTGGTGTACAACTTATCGGTTCTAAGCAATTCATGTAAGATTCGGAGATGCGAAACATGATCTTCTTTTGACTTAGAATAAATAACTATGTCATCGATGAATACGATTACAAATTTATCTAAGTATGCTGTACAAACATGATTCATCATGTCCATGAATGCGGATGGGGCATTAGTGAGACCAAACGGTATGACCGTGAACTCATAATGTCCATACCTTGTTTGAAAGGTGGTTTTCGAGATATCTTCGGATTGGACTTTGAGTTTGTGATAACCAGAACGCAAATCTATCTTAGAGAAGTAGCTTGCCCATTGTTGATCGAACAAATCGTCGATTCGAGGAAATGGGTATCGGTTCTTGATGGTTACTCAGTTTAAGGCTCGTTAGTTGACACACATTCGCATGGATCCATCCTTCTTCTAGATAAAGAGAATCGGTGCTCCCCACGGTGATGAACTTGGATGAATGAATCCCTTCTAGAGGAGCTTGTCTAACTGTTTTTTCAATTCCTTCATCTCGGTTGGCGCTAATCGATACGAGGCTTTGGCGATTGGTGCAGTTCTGGGCATAAGATATACTCTAAACTCGATTTCTCGATCGAGAGGGATTCCAGGCAGTTCATTAGGAAAGACATCATAGAATTCGGAGACAATAAGTTCGTCCATTTTCTCCTTTGGTTTGGATTCATCGGTGACATAGGCCATGAATGCTAAGCATCCTTGATTCAAAATTTTATTAACCCTAATCATTGAGATTATGCTAACTTGGCCGGCGTGTTTGTCGCTTTCAATTTGAATGGTTCATTTATCAGGGGCTCGAAGTTCAACAGTTTTGCTATTGCAAATGATACAGGCATGATTGTTGGATAACCAGTCCATACCAAGTACTATATTAAAACCAACAAGAGTTATGGGCAACAATTGAATAGGCAAAACGTAACCAGCTAATAAGATTTTTCCGTTTTCTAAGGCTTAGGAGATTTTAATAATTTCGCCACTAGCGGTATCGACGCTTTGAGTTTTATTTAATTTTGTTAAAGGTCGTTTAATAGACTACAAAAGCTATAATCTATAAAACTTAAGTTGGCACCTGAATCGAATAGAACTCTAGCATGAGTTTCGTTAACTAAGAACGCACCAGTGATGGTTTCCGGCATGTCGGGCGCTTTCTTGGTATCTAGCATGAAGACTCTTGCATTTCCTTTCTTTGGTTCGTTTCTTTGACCACTTACACCCGCACCTCCAGCAGCGGGTTTGTTCTTTAGGCACTCAAAGCTGAGATGACCTATTTCCTTGTAGTTATAGCAAGTCATCGCCTTTTTCCAACAATCGGCCATTGTGTGGCCGGGTTTGTGACATGAGTTGCAAACAGTTGTAGACGGAGCGAAGTTTCATCTACCTGTGATAATTCTTGCATATTTTACATTGAGTGTAGTCGGAGTTGAATCTTGATTTGTGTTGTTCCACCCCCTTGCCCTTGAATCGGACACCCCCGGTTTACTTGTGGTCGCTTGACGGCACTACCTTAATGTCTTCCTCCTTGTTGCGGATCAGACCATTCATCAAATAACCAGCCAATTCCATGCGGAATCAGCGGTTTCAGATAAGTGAAACCTTACCACATCGCGGACTTCCCGCGGGAGTCCCCAAATATATCGAGTAACTTTGCTGGATTTAGGAGTTACCAGCTAGGGCACAAGTCGACAGTATTCGTGAAACTTGGTTTTGTATTAACGAAGGTTTGTTCCAACGACTTTATGACTAAGAAATTTGGATTGGATTTGATCAGTTTCGTACATCAGGCAGAATTTCACCAGCACCATCACTTTGAACTCCTCCCACATCAGATATTACAATACTTCTCTTCCCTTGCTCATGATCAATGTATTCCACCACTCCAGAGCTTCGCCTTTGAATATTTGCGTCGTGTATTGGATCTTCCCTTGTGCTGCGCACTTGCTAATGATTACTATTAATTCCATTTCCTCTAACCACCTAAGTGTTATAATGGTGCCTTTATCTCCATAGAATTCTTTAGGACCAAAGTTTTTAAACTCCTTGAATGAACAACTTTCAATTTTTAGCTTTTTAAACTTGCGATTAAAATCGCCACCACCATTGGATTCATGAATGCTCTCTACAAGGTGAGATGGGTTAGTACGAGACTTAACAGATTTTTGAGAATGTTCAACAGAGTGAGTTTGTTCGATTTGAGTTCTAATATGTGACTCGGATCTCACGGCTTTCTTTAACAATTCTTGTATTTGGTTCATGTATTTTTCGGGTATTTGTTGATCTTTTTCATTTTGTGCGTGGTTTTGTGCCTCTTTTCGAGGAGCTTGTGCATTCCTTTGTTCTTGATTCGACATTCTGAAATAATTACATTCTTTTCTTAATAACACATTTTTATTTATTTATTTATTTATTTATTTATTTTACACACACACACACACACATATATATATATATATATATCATTACATAATATACCAACATATATATATATATATCGTTACTCAATATATATATTCTTATCCTTACTAGAACGATTTAACGTTCTTATTTTTTTAATGATTACATAACATCCACACTTGATCACACCATTATAGTTCCTAATCTTTCATAAATTTCTTCACCATCTTAATCATCTTGTAGCATTTATGAAGAAGCTTGTCTCCTATCTTCTGTTTTTTGCTTCCTTCTTCAGCCACCTTCTTCCTTAACTCATAAGTCTCATGTAGTGCTCAGTCGAGATGCTCTTCTTGGGATTGCGGGATCACATTTGGATATCCGTATCGTGGAGGCGGATCATGGTATCCCATCATCACGATATCTTAGTGAGTCTTTGGATATGGCGATGAGGTTACATCAGACGGGTAATTGATGAAGGCTTATGCTATTGCCCCTTGCTGACGAATCTCATCTGCTTGTTCCTCAATTGACAGAATTTTGCCTTGATATGGGGGAAAGTTTGGCGGAAACTTTTTCCTGACTTCTTGAATGTATTGCATATAGGGGTCTGCAGAACCATAGCTTAAGTCTATGTGGAAGTATGGTTGTACACATCCTTGATCTGGTGGACAGTCACATTTTGATGGTCCTTCTTTTGGAGTTGTTACTGCTTCAGAGATCTCTTCATTTGGATCTTCCTCAGGGTCTTCTTCTTCTTCTGGATCTTCCTCCATTGCTGTTTTCGTCCCCATCAGGTCCAGGTGGTACTTTCCGTACGGTTCAGTACTCTCATCTTTGTCCCTTGAGAAGGTCCACTATAGGCATTGGGGTGAGAATTGACAGAATTGTAGGCATAGGTTCCAGTATGCCATAGTCTTTGATCGGAGTGGCATTGCATCCAGTCGGAAGAGTCAGACTCAGGTTACACCTTGATTTCTTTATTGGCTTGAAATGCATGAGACGGATGGGGGTTGGATGGGTGATACACCGGGATGTCAGACGAATGATACGTCGGAATGTTGGACGGATGATACTCCGGGATGCTTGACGGATGGTAACTTGAGCTTTGCATCAGTGGATCTTCGGGTAAGTTGATTGGTAGTTGTCCAACTCCGGGAAAGTAAACCGGTGTGGGTCGTTCAATTGGGTGATCTTGGTTGAAGAAGTCTACATAGCAATCTTCACTCATATTGTCCTTCGTAATTGGTTCGGGGTTTCCAGCTTTCCTTCCGTCTCGAATGAAGCCGTCGATTATTTTCTTGAAAGACATCTAAGGGTGGTTTAGATTGATGAGGGATAGAAAAGGTTTACTAGCCTATCATATCCCTATTTAATTTAAACAAATAATAGAAATTTTCTTATTCACTTGGATCAAAGATTAGGTTATCAATTAATACATAATTCGCTAAGATCAATGGCTCTGATACCAACACTTGTCACACCCCAAACTAAGGCCTAGGCGTGTGACCCAAATGTTGGTACCGTTTTTGTAAATAAATCAGAGTTTACGGGTTTGTGCGGAAATATTAGCGTGGATTAAAATATTATTATTTACATAACAAAAGACATGATTTAAAAATACCCGTTAATGTTTGCAAAATGATTACTTGTCTATCAAACCACCATTTACATATTTAAGAGTTTAACAAAAAGATCTGAGCCATTAGATCATCTACCATCCACTTCAATTCTTCAAGCGGCTAACCTTCGTTACCTGTAAAACAGTTTGAAAATACGTCAGCAACCCATGCTGGTGAATAAGCTGACGCATAAAATATTTTCTTTACTTGATTACCCCTCGAGACATAACTTAGGTCCAGCCCATCGTGGCTTAGGAATAATCAAGTTAAAACCAAAAAACAATTATAAACTTAAGTTCTACTCGAAACCGCTCAGCAAACACCGCAAGTTCGAGATTACTTAGCTACAATCAGTATACACATGATTACCCTCTCTCGGACGTAACTTAGGTCCGGCCCATCATGGAAGAGGTATATAAGCAGGTGTGGCGCAGTGTGCCCACCGACATACCACATATGTAAGTATCCAAACAAACGTACACGACAGCCTGAGGGCCAGCGATTACTTTGTTAATAATGTTTTAGAGATACGCATTCTCATGTAATTTATTTTATTTGACTCGATAATACAAGTTATAGAAGTTGGGCGTATTCACCTTTTGAAGGATCAACTTCACTTCACTGATCGGTCTTTCTGAGCTATCTTGGACCTATAGTACAAGTATAACCTTTTGTTAATACTAGATCTTTAATCCGGCTTAAGACCTTTAGTCTCTTTTGTATAATATTTACCTCGATTATATTTTCTTTTTAAACCTTTTAGTTTAAAATACTTTTCTTTGTTTTTACAAGTTAAATCTTTTAGTTATACTCGTTTACTTTTCTTAAACACTACGTTTCTTCTTCATGAAGAAACGTATACTTTATTTCTTAATTATTGTCTGAAATCATTTAAATAATAATTACATTTTATCAATAACAAAGATTTATATTCTTATCTTTATCTTTATATATTTTCTTTGTTTTACTTTCTTTTTCTTATTCTCGAGGTAGTGAGTATACCCTCGACTAGGGTTTAAGCCTTTTAATAATATATTAATATTTTATTCGGGCATTATCCCTACCTTTATTGGCTTATAAATCCCTAATCACTTGAGTAGCACTTCGACGCCTTTACGTTTTCTTAAAAATCTTGATCAACACCTTCATTCACGCAAAACGAGATTCTCCAATCTTCACAACTTGTCGGCACGTACATCAGGGCGGGACGCCGGGTCGTCTCGTTATGGAACACCCTTCAAGAAAATGTCATTGGTGTATTGCATGTACTTCGAGGTATCATCGGTTTATGGCACGACATATGAGGAAGCGGGGGTACGTTTTACGAGGTAATGAGAGAGAGATTCTAGTGAGAGAGTAAATAGTTTTGAGTTGTGAGTTGAAAATGAGGGCTGATGGCCCTATTTATAGGGGCTGTCAAGCTGACCCATCGCGATACGCGATGGGTCTTGCTTATGATCCATTGCGTATAGCGATGGGTCAACGCGAGAGTAAGTCAGAGCGATACGCGATGGGCCTAAGGAAGGTCGTCGCGTATCGCGACTAGGCTTGATGAATCATCCCATAGCTTTGCCACGTGGTGCCACGTGGCGGACGCGGTGCCATAGTGACACGTGGTGGGACACAGTGCCACGTGGGGACACGTGGCGGGACACGTGTCTCACTGTCAGAGCATGTCATCGTGATACTCGATGACGTTGGTTCCTGAGCGATCGCGTATCGCGATCAAACGGGAAGCCGAATATTCTTTTTGAGTCCCTGAACTTTGAAACTTGGCATTTTTATCCAGAAATTTCATGATGTTACAATGAAAGTTGGAATAAGGGATGGTGATAGGCCTTAGGTCCATGGGCTTAGGGGTATATAAACACCTTAAACCCTCCCTAAAACCCTCATTTCCTGCATCCAGATTCCATGACATACTCACAAACACACAGAAACACTCCTCTTCTATTTCGGCTCACATCCAAATCCGAACCAAGTAGAGTTTGTGTTAGTTATTCGTCATACAAGCAAGAACACGTCTAGATTTTACGTGTTGAACCAAATCCAAAGCTAGAAGTGAACCAAAGATGTATGTTTTAGGTTAAAGGTTAAGTTTTTGATGTCGGGTTTCCTTAGGATTTGATACTAAGTCAAATCGGGCCTTATTAGGTAAGAAAAATGTAAACTTGATCGTAAAAAAGACGTTTATAATGAAACGGGACGAACGAGTGACGTTTGGACCGTGTTAGAATAAGTAATTAGAGTCGTTATGGCATATAACATGTTTTATCATTAAAACGGGCATAAGTAATCCAACGATAATGTAGGGCCCCGGGACCGGGGCCTTACAATATTCATGGTTTTTTTTTTCGTTTTTATGAAACCAAGATGAAAAATAATTTTTTTTATTTTTCTTTACTTTTTAAATTTTTGTTTTTTATTATTAAGGGGTTTCCGCTACATTCTTAGTTTCCGGTCAGTATGCTTCAGTGTTGCTTGATACGGGTGCATTCTTAGTTTCCGGTCAGTATGCTTCAGTTTTGTTTGATATGGGCACTGATAGAAGTTTCGTATCTGTTAACTATTTACCCTTAGAAAATATGCCGGTTAGTGAGCTAACAAGAGCATACACTATAGAACTCGCTAAAGGTAAGTCTATACTTTTTAACCAAATAGTCCAAAATTGTTCCCTTATACTAAACGGCCACACGTTTCTTATTGATTTACTTCCAGTAGAATTAGGAAGTTTTGACGTTATAGTCTGTGTGGGCTGGCTATCTAAGTATAAAGCTTAAATTCTTTGTAAGGAAAAGAAAGTTAGGATTCCTCTTTCCAAAGACGAGGCAATGATTGTTCAAAGTGAGAAATCTGGTGTGGTATTACCTCTCATATCCCAACTTAAAGCACTAAAGTATTTGCGCCAAGGTTGTACATTATACTTGGCGAGTGTAACAACTGAGGAACCCAACGAAAAATGTATAAATGACATCCCAGTGGTACATGAGTATTCAGATGTATTTCCTGATGAGTTGCCTGGTTTACCACCGACCCGACAAGTCAAATTTCGTATAGACCTAATACCAGGAGCAGCTCCCACTACTAAGGCACCATACCGACTCGCACCTTCTGAAATGCAAGAACTGTCCAACCAATTGCAAGAGTTACTAGTTAGGGGCTTTATACGACCTAGTTATTCACCATGGGAAGCACCGTTGTTATTTGTGAAAAAGAAATACGGAAGCTTTCGGATGTGTATTGACTACTTGGAATTAAATAAAGTGACTATCAAAAATAGATACACATTACCTTGAATTGATGAGTTGTTTGATCAACTTCATGGTGCGACATATTTATCGAAAATTCATCACGGATCTGGTTATTATCAAGTAAGAATTCAGGAAGAATATATCCCATAAACAGCCTTCCAAACTCGATACGGTCACTGTGAATTTTGGGTTATGCCGTTTGGATAATGCACCTGCAGTATTTATGGATCTCATTAACCGAGTTTGCAAACCCTACCTTGACAAATTTGTGATAGGGTTTATCGATGGCATCTTGATATATTCTAAAAGTAAGGAGGAACACGAACAACATCTGCGGGTAATCTTGGAATTATTGAGGCAAGAAAAGTTATACGCCAAGTTGTCCAAATGTGAATTTTGGTTACAAGAAGTACAATATTTAGGACACATTGTGAATCAACAAGGAATCCAAGTATACCCCAGTAAAATTGAGGCTATTAAGAATTGGCAAGTACCTAAATCACCAAAAGAAATTCACCAATTTTTGGGATTAGCCGGGTATTACCAATGATTTATTGAAACATTTTCAAGCATTGCCCATCCTTTAACCCCCCTAAATCAGAAAGATCGAATGTATGACTGGGGAGAAGAACAAAAAATGGCCTTCCAAACGTTAAAACAAAAATTATGTGAAGCTCCAATATTAAGTCTTCCAGATGGAACTGATGACTTGGTAGTCTATTGTGACGCGTCTCATAAAGGTTTAGGATGCGTACTGATGCAACGAAAGAAAGTAATAACATATGCCTCCCGACAATTAAAAGTACATGCGAAGAACTATACAACTCATGATCTGGAATTGGGAGCAGTTATTTTTGCATTGAAAATATGGAGACACTACTTGTACGGCACCAAATGTATCATTTATACGGACCACAAAAGTCTACAACACATATTTGATCAAAAAGAGTTGAACATGATGCAAAGAAGATGGGTAGACCTGCTAAATGATTAAGATTATGAAATAAAATAGCATCCCAACAAAGCTAACATAGTAGATGATGCTCTAAGCCGAGAGGATAGAGTTAAACCGTTGAGGGTACGAGCACTCGGAATGATTGTCCAAAGTAGCCTAACCGAACAAATTCTTGTTTTCCAAAGTGAAGCCTTAAAAGAAAATCAATTAGAAAAGGAGAGCTGCACGGGAATGAAAAGAATTTTGAGAGGAAAACCGACGAAATATTTTATTACAAAAACCAGGTCCGGATTCCAACACTTCATAATCTTCGTGAACTGATTCTTGATGTAGAACAAAAATCCAAATATTCTATTCATCCAGGTACTGATAAGATGTATAAAGATGTTAAGGAATTTTACTGGTGGCCTGGTATGAATAAGGATATAGCCATGTATGTAAGTAAATGTGCGACTTGCGTACGGGTTAAAGCCAAATACCAAAAGCCTTCGGGAATGTTACAACAACCCGAAATCCCACAATGAAAATGGGAACAAATTACCATGGAGTTCGTAACACACCTTCCCAAAACCTTCCGAGGATACAATGCCATTTGGGTAATTGTAGACCGATTAACCAAATCTGCGCACTTCATTCCGATCCGTAACAACTACACTACCGAAAATCTCGCTAAAATTTACATCGACGAAATTGTATCCGAACACGTGGTACCACTTTCGATTATTTCATATCGAGACAGTCATTTTACCTCACATTTTTGGCAAGCAGAGCAAGAAGCCTTGGGAACCCAAATAGACCTGAGTACCACTTACCAACCCCAAACAGATGGCCAATCCGAACGAACCTTTCAAACCTTAGAATATTTACTGCGTGCTTGTGTACTAGATTACAAAGGGAATTGGGATCAACACCTCCCACTCATTGAATTCTCTTACAATAACAGTTACCACAGTAGTATACAAGCAGCGCCTTATGAAGCATTTATACGGGCTAAAATGTAGATCGCCACTTTATTGGACAGAAGTGGGCGATACTCAAATTACAAGATCCGATTTGATTCAAGAAACAACCGATAAGAATCATAAGATTAAATGAAAACTGAAAGCCGCCCGTGACCGGCAAAAGAGTTATGCCGATGTTCGTAGAAAACCGTTATCTTTTGAAATAGGCGACAAAGTGTTTCTGAAAGTACCCTCATGGAAAGGTGTTATATGGTTTGGAAAGACCGGTAAATTAGCCCCGAGATACATTGGACCTTTCGAGATTATTGCAAAAATTGGTCTCGTAGCCTACCGGCTAAAACCACCCTTAGAACTTAGCACTATTCACGTTGTATTGCATGTGTCAAATCTGAAAAAGTGTCTTACTGATGAAACGACAATAGTACCACTGGAAGATGTTTAGGTAAATGAAAAGCTAAACTTTGTAGAGGAATCGATAGAAATTGTGTACAGGAAAACCACACAGTTAAGACACGACAAAATCCCGTTGGTAAAAGTTCGGTGGAACTCGCAACGAGGACCCGAATTTACTTGGGAATGAAAAGACGAATTCCGAAAGAAATACCCTCACCTGTTTCTTTAAAAGAAAACCGTTGACACATCAAATTTCGGGGACAAAATTTCTTAACGGGGGAGAATGTGACATTCGTGACAAAAAGAGGTACACCTTATTCACGATGTAGCGAGAAAACGATAAATCAGTTAATTCGTAATGATTAAACGAGTAGCCGACCGATACGGATTACGACCCGTATATATACTGAGGGGTCATATATGTGTGATATATACATTATAGTGGCTAACATGTTGATATTACGACCCCAATACATATAAAACTATTTAAACTAAAAAGATTTCGTTTAACAATACGCTATGAGTTTAAACGCAATCGTTAACATCAAAACGAGCTTTGTAGCATCCGTCAAGCTGAAAAAGATTTATGGAACACTTACATAATATGTTTTAAGAAATCCGTGAAAATATTTTGGATTTATAACGAGTCAGTACGTTTTTATTAGTTTACAAAATTGGGCTGAAAAACACACGTTTTAGCGCTGTTTTTCGCAATCGGACTATTTTTCTTGCCAAAAACCGAACCCGCATCTAAAATGGACTCATAATTGATTGTACTAGTATACAAAACAAAAAAAAGGTTAGGGTCCCACCCTTATTCCGATCGGAATCGGGGGGGATTCCAACCCTTTGTTTTCTTTTATTTTGATCATTTCTCATCTTCACATTTTGGAAAATATCTAGACAACATCTGCCCGCTCTTATTTCTCTCAAAAACCAGCAGCTATGTTAAGGTAAAAGCTTGTTTTGAATAAATTTTTAACATGTTTTAATCAAGTGATAATCCTATAAACATGTTCTAAATAGTATTAAGCATGTTTAATCATCCAAAACCTATTAAAATGACATAAAATCATGTTTTGATCTTAAGCATATTTACAAATAAGAACCATACATATTTTTGAACAAAAACACAGACCATAATGTTGATATAATGCTTTTACGTTTTAAAACTTTGATTTGAAACCCTAATCGAAACCCTAAATAACAAGGCTTGATGATGGATTATTTACACTTGGTTTTGTGTTATATGATATGTAGATACACTGCCTTTGTGACCAAAGACCCGGAGAGTCGATAAAACAACCAAAAACTCTCAAAACCCCACAAGGTAATTACCCGTTTACTCAATTAGGGGCTGTGTAGTATTAGGTTGTGACGTGATTTTTGTTAGTTAGTGAAACTTTTCTGGGAAATTGGGGAGCATACAAGTGAGTCCCTGTTCAAATTTGGTAATTTATCGATAAACAGAGAATATTTGGCGAATTTATTACCGTTTATTAGCATTTATTTATGAAAAATAGCTAAACTTTAAAGATTATGAAATTTGGTTTGGAACTTTTAAATGTTATTATAAGATTATTGGTAAAATTTGGGATCATTTGGACATGTCTAAGTACAGTTTGAGCAATTGCCTTTTACTCGAATTTCAACAGCCGAAAAATGCACAAAAGGGTATTTTGGCCAATGATATAGGTTTAGGAAATTTTACAAAGGTTATGATATGGTATAGTGACCACTTAGAAAAATTATTGGATTTTTCAGGATTCATTTGGTATAAACGGATTATTTATCGGTTAATTATAACACAAAAAAATGAATTTTTATAAATAAATAGTTAAGTACAAAAATTATGAAAATATTTTTATAAAATTCTATAGATTTGAATTTATTGATACAAAAATTCTCATAATTTATTTATAAACACATAAATAGTTGTGATTATTTGAATATTAAAATTTTATATATTTTAATAAAATCGGCAGTTTTTGTGTTTAACGAACTGACTGGTATGTCAAAACAAATATCATGGTTTTGGATGAATTTGATAAAACCGAACTCTTTCCGAGATTTCCGGACAATTCGGGTGGATTTGATACGCGTTTTGTATAATCAAACCCGTATGAAAACGGAAACGAACCCTGCGATCAATCCAGATACCGAAACTTTAAACTTCTTTTATAAATCAAATCATTTTTTATTAAACAGTATGTTTACTTAAGTTTGTGTGATCTTACCTATTTCCGAAACGCATAAACAATCAACTTGGCCAGGCACAGAAAACAGTGAAACTGAGCCAAATTTGGTTTTAAACATTTCATATCGTACAACGTCACAATCTAAGTATACTGACATGTTCTGGTCATAACAGCTATACCCAGACTAGTTAAATAGCCCATTTAGTTTGAAGATTGTACTAGTGTTAATCGTACTAAACCGATTATAGGATACTAGCTATAGTACCATGGATAGTACCATCGGTTTGACAAACCCAACTGACAGGGCCGGAGGGGTATGCCGAAACATGTTAACCCAGTTGCACATTGTCATTTAAACTTATTACATTCTGCTATGTGGTGTTAGACAAGGTGCTTACTTGGGACAAAGTGCTTGTTAAATTTCAACGGGAGCGCATGGGCCGGGGTGGCCATGTGTTTTAGCTCGTTTTGGTTTCGCTTGTGGCTAGTATAAAAACATCATACACATACATACATATTGTGAACTTTACGAACTCGTATACTGATTTTTGTTCGTACTCTTGAAACTTGAAACTCACCAACTAGACGTAGTTGACCCATTTTAACATGCTTTTCAGGTGAGCCAAAGTTGGAATTATTGCTTATGTGCTCGGTGTTAACAATGAAGCTTAATCGTTGTAAATAGATGAAAGTATGTAGTAATGAATAAGAACTCCGAGAACTGGTTATGTGTTTTTCACCTAGTTTGTAAACTTAGTACCAACCAATGTAATATGATGTAAATTAGTTGTAATTTTACTTTATAACAATGTGGTTGATACCATAGGTGTCTGTTACATTCTCGTATTACGCTTTCGCGATTACCTAGTCGGGGTGTGACATTATTCATGAGGAGATACCTAAAAAGGACAAAATCACTGTTCAAAATTCAACTCAAGAACATCATATTCAAAGTTACAAAGTCTTTGTTGAGAATGTAATCATTGAGGATGTAGTTGAACCTGAAACTGTACACAAAAATCATAACATCCCATGTTCGAATCACATTTTATGTGAACCTCATGAATTTGTGGAGGCTGTGTATGGTTCAAGTACATGTAAAGTGAATTTGACAAAACCTTCAAAGGCTAGACAAATAAATCAGTAAAACCAAATATTTCTGATTAGTATTTCATGTGTTTTTTTTAATCCAACTTCTTTTAATAAAAACATTGGTTGTGTGTTTAAGTTAAAAGGTCATAGCAAGGTATTCACGGAGAAAGACATTCCTCTTAAATTTATCAAACCAGAGTTGGTTGAGAGTGTCTTTAACAATGAAACTTCAAAAGTACAAGACCTTCAGCATGCATTTGCTAAATCAAAAGTATCAAACACAACAGATCCATTAATTAAAGCAAAACAATTGTTAAATTCCATGAAGAAAGTTCAATTTGTTAATTCAACTGGAACTGACACCCTACAGAGTTTTTCTGATTGTTCCACTCTTGATTTTTTCATGAAAAAGAAATCTGTTACGGTTATGACTTGAACAAGATGCATGAAATTGGGGTGTCTCATCAACCTTCGGTTGAAACAATTCCTGTTAAACCACAACGTACGTTTGTAGACATGAGAAGTTGCTTTTTATGTGGTGAACATGGTCATATTGTACAAAACTGTGGAATGAAGAAATCATAGAATATTCATCTGTTTATCAAGGAACAAGCCAAACCCGTTCCTTTGGTTAAAGAAATTATGAAAATACCCATATCTTGTGATGATGAGACTCACATCATGTTTTCAAATGTGAATCCACGCCAAATGATTCATGTTGATGAGAGCACGAGTAATTTAAAACCCAAATTTGTTCCTACGGAGTCAATTTGTAAGAATGTGAACACAAATGTAATTCAAGCGGCGTATTTGAGACGAACGTCGAAAAGGCTTGTGACTTATTCACAAGAAGCTAAAGCGCATTTGGATTCAATCAAAATTAACTCTTCAAGTGAAATTAAAGAGGTGCCCAAGACTGAGGTCTGGGCTGCCTTTTTGAACTAATCATTTTACCTCTTTGTGAAGAGCTCATCCAAGACTATATTTGTTCAAACCTGGATTATGGATAGTGGATGCTTTCGTCATATTACCGACAACATCAACCTACTAACAAATGTCAAGAATATTCAAGGAGGGTATGTAGCTTTCGCGGGTAATTCTGGGGGAATGATTACAAAAGAAGGAGATGTTTCAAAGACCGTATTACATTTGAAAAAGTTAATTATTGTGATAAAGTGGATCACAATCTGTTGAGTGTATCTCAAATTTGTGATAAGAAGTACACTATTGTATTTACTGACAAGGAGTGCATAATACTCAAACCCGGATATGTCATTCCAGAAGACATGGTTTTTATGAGGTCTCCTCGATCAAATGATATTTATGTACTGAATATGAGTACTAAAGTATCTACTTCTGTTGAAATGTGTTTTGTCTCAAAAGCAACTGAGAAAGACTCGATTCTATGGCATAGACGTATGGGTCACATTCATATCATAAATTTGAATTATCTGATGGATAATGATTTGGTTGATGGGGTTTCCCTGAAACACTTCAAGCTGACCGAACACTGTGTTGCATGTAAAATGGGCAAACAGAAAAAGAAGTCACACCCATCTAAGTTAATTAATTCCATTGATACTCCTCTAGAACGACTTCATAAGGGTTTGTTTGGTCCGGTGTATCATGCGAGTATTGCTGGAGATTGGTTTTGTCTAGTTGTCACTGATGACTATTCAAGATATTTGTGGGTGTTATTTATGAGTTCTAAAGATCAGACACCTATTCTTGTGCAAAATCTAATCACAAAGATCGAATCAGTGGACAAACACAAGGTGAGACGTATTCGGCGTTATAAGGGTACGAAGTTCAAAATCACTGTATTGGATTTCTTTTGTATTCAAAAAGGAATTCATTGAGAATATAGTGCTCCATATGTACCTCAACAGAATGGTGTTGCTGAAGGAAAGAACCGAACACTGATTGAAGCTACAAAAACAATGCTGGCAGATTCAAAGCTTCCTGTCCAATTTTGGAATGAGGTGGTGAATACTACTTACTACACGCTTAATCGTGTTCTGACTTTAAAGAAGCTACAAAAGACAAGTTATGAGCTTATGAACAATCGTAAACCTAATTTAAAGTTTTTAGAACCCTTCGGGTGTCCTTGAACCATGTTGAAAAGCGATACAGGAAAATTTGAGGAAAATTCAACTTAAGGTTATTTCCTAGGTTATACATCACCTAAGAAACTGGTTTCCAATTTTTCTTCGGGTTGTGTTGAAGAGTGGTACCATGTTGATTGTCAACGATACACAACACCTCCTGCTGGCAAAGGGCCTGATTTGATGTTGGATTATGAAAGCTTATTTAATTTATTTAATCCAATAGTTGATCAACCTGATGAAGACTTGGTGCGTGCTTATTTAGAAGATCAATTTTTAGCACCAAGGTCTTCAGTTTCTAATTTTGATGATGTTACACAAGATAATTTTCCTGATACGTCTGATGTTATCTTTATTTCATCAGATGATGGTCATTTTGTTGATTCCTCTTCAGTTCCATTTCCTGAAACTCATGAGACTGGTTAATTATCTCATGATGCCATTTCCTGAAACTCGTGAGACTGGTGAATCGTCTCATGATGCTGAAGAGAATCTGTCTTACTTAACAGATAATGTTGTTGTGCCTGAGAATCCGACACTTCGGATTCACACGTATCATCTTCAGGACAACATCATTGGTGATCTTTACGTTGGTGTGCAAAGACGTCATCAGATTGCTAAATCACGTGACGTTAATGAATTGTTTGCGTATGCTGGTATGCATTCATCGGGAATCATGAATCTAGCAAAATAAACTTGCTTTCTGTCACAAATGGAACCGTAAAGTGTTCGTATGGCGCTTGAAGATTCTTCATGGGTAGAGGCAATGCAAGAAGAATTGCAACAGTTTAATCGACTGGGTGTTTGAGATCTCATTGAAAATAAGAACGTTGATTGATCTAGTAGAATAAGGATATATATATATATATATATAAGTGTTTTTTTAAGAAAAGAATATAATAATTTCATAATGTCAAACCGAGGATTTCAAAACGCAAAAGCTTCTAAAAAAGGAGAAGTCGACCATGCTCAAAATGAACAAGCTCAACAACTACCGGAGAAATATATGAAACAAATACAATAAATGATAACAAAAGCTGTAAGAGCTGAATCGCACCTTAGAACCGAATCTTGGCAAACTCATATCATCGATCAATCTTGAAAATCCATAAAACCCAAGTCACGCCCTAACCCGTCTCATCATGATGAGATCATGCATAAATAAAACGTTGGAGGTGACGTTAAGCACAAATTAAGGAAACTTAAAATCGAAGGTTGTTCATTCAAAGACTTTAAAATTTTCGGCCCTAAATAATTCCATGGCGACAAGTGCGCCATTGCAACACTAAGGTGGCTGGAGGAAATGGAATCGATAGTGATTATCAGCAAGTGTGCCGAGCAAGAAAAGATCCAATATACGGCGCAAATGTTCAAAGGAGAAGCCTTAGAGTGGTGGAACACTCTAATCATGAGGAAGGGAAGAGAAATGTTGTATCAACTCATGTGGGAAGAATTCAAAGAGATGGTACTGGCAAAATTTTGCCCAATGCACGAAACTGATCAAATACAATCCAAGTTCCTTAACCACAAGGTGGTAGGAACTAATTTATGGGAATACAATACCAAATTCCACGAGTATTGTAGACTCGTGCCCCAGCTGGTAACGCCAGAATCCAGCAAAGTAACTCGATATATATGGGGACTTCTGCGAGAAATTCGCGATATGGTAAGGTGTAACAACTCGGGTTTTCTATTTTTGATTACCCGAACCATTATTGTTTCGGGAAAATTTTTAATCAAAAAGACATCGCGTTTATCGAGTTAATAATATTTATTTATGTTATCAAATAACTTTCAAATATGTACAAATTTAGCCCAAAACTTAAGTTTTAACCTTTAATGTATCCATACTTATAGTTCATGGACCAATATGCAATTATTCAAAATATTATATTATAATCTTTAAATCAAACCCATACCCAAACCTGTATCCATATCCTAACCTGTGACCCGTATAATATCTTGTTGCTTAATCTTCGCATTTAAACTCGTAATTGATTTTTGCAAGTCAACCTTATACTAAAAACGAATTCACCGCACAATCAATTTGGAAACAAAGATCAAATAGATACGAATTGCGTATTTTATTAAGCCGTCTTTAATCTAATCGGTATTGTACCTAACCAACTCGTAATATTGCAATTAATATAGCATACACCGTCGCCTGGACCTCGAGGTTAATTGTGTTATCGTGGTATGCATAAACGTATTTAGGATCGGGTTTTGGCCGCAAATTGTTGAATCTCGTTTACCAGCAATACATTCTCGTTTAAGATAATTATAATTTGTATTCATTTCTCTTTAACATGTATCTCAATAGCTCTAACTTTAATTAAAGTAACGCAAATGGATTGAACGATTTCTTGAATTAGGGTTCTTATGATTTGGGGGATAATCTGGGCTGCTATGTTAACTTTCCTTTCTGATACAATAACCAACTAACACCCTAGCGCGAGTGGCCAGTGTGTGTGCGTTTGACTCTGTGAACCAGCGAGGGGCACGGGTTCGAGCCCCCTGGACGCGGTTTTTGACTCTTTATTCTTTTCAATTTGTTTAAAAGTTTAAATGATTTTTAAATATATTATACTCAACATTAAATATTAAATAAACTTTATTTTATCAAACCGACATCATTAAGTCGTCGTTTCTTGTCAATCAACTTCGTTCAAGTTTTCGTGTGTATATATATATATGTAATAATAAATCATCGTTATTTTATTAAAACTCGACACCATTATTGGTGCTTTCTAGTCGTTGAACTTCTTTATAAATTTGTTTATATTAATTTATATACAAAAATATATATTACATATAAATATGTATCATTCTTTAAAAATTGTAACAATTGTATTTTAAACGCATTAATTATATTTTTCGTTAAATAGTCCAAGATATATAATGTATGATAAATATATATTTTTATGTTTGTGTTAAATTAAATAATATATTACAAGTTATATTTATATGCGTACACATTTATAATTATGTTATATTTAGTTAATATTTATTAAATAGTCATGTAATTATTCAACACATATTTATTAATTTAAACTAATAATGATGATTTCACAATAAAACTTACGGTATATTTTAATCGATCAATCAATAACTATTCTAATCCCAACATAACTCAAATCACGTCGAAATCTTAACTTATTAATTCATGTTATATCTTTATAATTAATCTTATTACCATAAATAACTATGAACCCTTGTCAACGCATCCCGAGAAGCTCGGTCTCATTTAACTTATTTTTCTTTCACCGTTTCATGATCAATTATATTTCGTTCATACGATCAGGTGAGTATCTCACTCCCCCTTTTTAACTCCTTTTTAACCATTTTGGGGACATTTGCGTCTTATTTACTCAAACTTGCAACTGTTAGTCTTGTGTGTTTAACAATTTATACCTAACATGTTATATATTTATATGATTTACTTGAATACATGTCGGAGAGGTCCAACATATTCTCAGTCTATTATGATTATACACCCATCGTGTTAGCCATCGTTCAATTCATCTGACATCAGGCTTACCGACATCATGTATACTTGCTTATTGGTTAAATTGCTTATCTCACTTGATATAGATTGCATTTTATATTATTATTATACAATCATGAAAATCTGGTGATTTATTCACTCAACCATGTGTTGAAAAATCTATTTTTATTTTAAACGCATATGCTGGATATCATGTGATTCTCAAACTTGTTTTGAAGAAAACTTAGGGTTGCATGTTAGAGAAGAAGATACAAGAATTAGAATTTTGGATTATTTTTATTTGATTTAATTTTAAATTATGTACTTTGGTTACTTTGATGTATATGATTATTTAATTAAATTTAATAGATATTGTCATATTTAATATTGCATGATAGTACCTTGAGAGCTGTGAGCAATCAGCTCACGCCCCAGCATTTCCACCGTAGCTTGGTGCGTGACATATGGTCTCACTTACCCCAAACCGCTGATTTTGCCATGGAATTGGCTAGTTACTTGTTGGTACATAGATGTCAGTAGTTCATAGTCTAGCGTTTGTAATCGAGTCTGTAATGTAATTGTGTTTAAGTTTATCTTTATGTATGTAAGCGAAGTTGTCAACAAGTTCGCTTAGGCGAACTTGTTGAACAAGCGAAGTTGTTGACAAGTTCGCCTAGGCGAACTTGTTCAACGTGCGAAGTTATTGACAACTTCGCCTGAGGCGAAGTTGTCGTGTATTTAAGTAACCTACGGGTTACTGTTTAAGTGTTGGTTTTTTTGATAGTTCGTTTTAGAGTTCGTGATAGTTGTGATCATTTCACGTGTCAAGTGTCTGTAATAGACGTGGTTCGAGTTATAATATAACGTGGTTTCGTTTGTATCGTGTGTTCGTGTTTTACGTATTCTACGCTCGTAACTACCTACGCCGGGATTCCGCACCTGCGTAGATAGCGATATCCCGTGTAAGATCCGTCCGGGAACCTACAATTGGTATCAGAGCTTAGGCTCGATTGTGAGGTTCGGGATTTCACGCGGGTGTAGAAAACGTCTCGTTTGACCTATTCGCGGGACACGTTTTCGTTGATATTGTGTTATACTCACCTTATACAGTCATATTCAAGCCGTTACACCGACCGGAAACTGCTAAATCGTCGAAAACAGATCTGAATATTTTCAGTGTTCTTCGGGCGAAGTTGCTGTTCTTCAGGCGAAGTTGCCGTCACTGGAAGTAGGGTTTCGGCGAAGATATAAGGTTAAGCGAAGTTAACCACAACTTCGCCTACCTCATAAGTTCGCCTAAGCGAAGTTATCCTCAACTTCGCTTACCTCCTAAGTTCGCTTACCTTAAGCGAAGTTATTCTCAACTTCGCCAAGTCACGCGAATTTAAGAATTTTCCAGCGAAGTTAACACTTAAGCGAAGTTAGACTTAACTTCGCCTATAGTACTGTTTGAAAGATTTTTTGAATTTTCGGGTTTTTCTTGTTTTCGCGAAGATGTCGCCAATTAACATCTCAGAGTTAGTCAAAATGGAAGTAGAAGCGGGGTCGGCTACTAAGGCCCCAAGGTTGATGAAAGGAACTGACTTTGTGGCGTGGAAGGATAGATTCATTCAGTATATTAAATACCAGGATGCAAAGATGTGGGTGTGCATCCAGGATGGATATATCCCACCGACAATGGAGTACGAAGGTCGTGATGTGGTTAAAAAGTACAGCAAGATGGAGGAAGAAGAGAAGAAAATGTATGAGGCCGAGAGCAAGGCCCATGCTGCAATTACTATGGCTCTTCCTCAAGAGGTTCTCCATACATTCAGGAAGTACACTTCTGCACGAGAGCTTTGGGATGCTCTTGAGAATAGATTCGAAGGGAACGTGGGTATTCGTGCCTCGAAGATTAAGCTGTTAAAGACCCAGTTCTCTGTGTTCAAGCATTTGAAGAACGAATCACTCGATGATATTATCACCCGATATTATCATCTAATGACAGAGCTGAACAACTATTCGATTGCTTACAGAGAAGAGGAAATAGTTGAGAAGCTTCTCGATGCTCTCCCACCGAAGTGGGAAATGTACACTGTTCTAATGAGGGAAGACAGAGACTTTCCTAATTATGACTTGGAGACAGCAGTAAACAAGCTCAGAACCTTTGAGCTTAATATGGTTCGTAAAGAGACACCAACAGATCAGATTCAAGACCTTGGTATGTATGGTGCCAAAGTTAACTCAGGCTCAAGTTTGAAGCCTGACTCTGCTGCTTACTACTCAAAAGGAGAGTCAGGTTCTGACTCTTCTCATGAAGGAAATGTGTCTGTAAACATGAACGGTGATGTTTGCTTCGTTGCTGGAGGATCAAGTGCTTCGAAACCTCAAGCATCCACAAGTAGTTTCTCTCCCAGTGCTTTAAGCAATAACTATTCCAAGATGCCAATGAGTGTCAAATCTGCTGAAGAGCAGTTTGCAGTCTATGCATCTTTTATTGCTTCTTACGAGAACTACATACAAGGGAAGATTGTGGACCCTGCTGTTTTGGAAGAAGACTATGACCAGATCAATTCTGATGATCTGGAGGAGATGGATCTGCAGTGGCAGATGGCAATGATAGTCAGAAGAGTGAAGCGTTTCATGAAGAAGACTGGCAGAAAGTTCGTAGGTGGAAAGCCAGGATTTGACAAGTCAAGGGTGAGGTGTTACAATTGCCAACAGAATGGACACTTTGCAAAAGAGTGCACTAATGCACGGGTAGAACGTAGTCAGGGGAGGACTACACAGCAAAGTGGAAATAACAATGGGAATAGAGCCATGATGTCTGATGCTGGTGAATACAACTGGAATATGTTCTCTGGAGAACTCTTTGAGCAAGCTCACATGGCAAAGGTTGCAGCTGAAGAATGTGTGAAAGCTGCTGAAAATGAAAAAGCCTTCATGGCTGATGATCAGAACACCGAGGTATGTACTAAACCTATCTGTACTAAGTGTGAGAACTTGTCTGAACAGCTTGCAACAATTACTGATCAGTATGTTAAATTGGATGCCGAATTTAAAACCTTGAAAGAAGATCATCATTTTACAAAGACAAGAGAAAATAATTATAGAATAAAAATTAAAGCGTGTGAAAAGGACGTTAAAAGTTTAAAAACAAAATTAGCTGAAAAAATTGATGTGATCGATCTAAGCTACGAGGTTTTAGAAGAGAAAACCAAGTTAATTGCTGAGAAAGAAAAGCAGATTGCTGATCACCAGGTAAAAGTGGTGGAACTAAATAGGAAACTGGAGCAATTCCGGAATTCCTCTGCTATTCTTGATCACCTCGTCAGTGATCAAGGTTCCTCACCTAAGAGGGGAGGAATTGGTTACCATGAGGTTCCACCACCATATAACCATAATTATACTTTCAATCCTAGTGTTCATGAATCTGTTAATTTTGTAGCTGATCAGACAGGTACTGCTAAGGAAACTGGTAAAGTACCGGAAGTTAGTAAAGGCGAAACAAGTTCGCCTGTTACAAAAATTAAAATTTCAAGTCCAGTCTCATCTGATCCGGATAAGTCATCCGAGTCGGGTAAGACAAAAGAGAAGGAAGTATTACCCACTAGTGGAGAAAAGGTTAAATCAACTCAAAAGAGTACTCCACTCAACCCATATGTCCCACCCTATGTGAGACGTACGGGTGGTAATACTGCCTCCACATCTAAAACATCTGCTGAAAAGAAAGCTGAATATAGATGTTGTTTTAGATGTAATCAAACAGGGCACCTTGTTGCTGATTGCCCTCTGAAGCAGCATTTTAGAGAGGTGAGGCCCTCGAAAACTGAGACTAAGGTTTTTAGTAATCGTTTAAATGTTAAAAATGAAAACCTTTCAAATTTGAGATATAATACCGGTTTTCAAAGAAACACATCTCGTTTTCACACTACTAATAACCAAACCAACTGCTATAATTCTTTTAATTCTCTTAATGTTCGTCAGTTTGGTTGGCCTCACTATCAGTCTCCAATGAGGTATCCTGTTAGGACTCGTGAAAATTTTCCTAATGCTAACTATGGTCAGTCAAGGTGTGTGAGTTCTGATAAGAAGGTTAGTCGACCCAAGACCAAGAGGTCTTGGGTCCCCAAATTTTAATAATCTCTTTTGTTTGTGCAGGAACAGTTGAACAGGGCTTTCAATAATCTTTGGGTTGTGGACAGCGGCTGTTGCCGGCACATGACTGGTAACAAGAATTTGTTACAAGATTTAAAACCTGTTCAGGGAGCAAGAGTCAGTTTTTCCGGTGAGAGTGGTGGCAGAATAACTGGAAGGGGTACGGTAACTAACGGGAAAATGACGTTAGAAAATGTGAATTTTGTTGAAGAACTTAAGCACAATCTGCTGAGTGTGTCGCAGATTTGTGATAAAGATTATACCGTACACTTCACGAAGACTGATGCGATTGTGTTAAAGGCTGGTTTTCAAATACCAGAGGAGTGGATAGTTATGAAGGCTCCACGTGATCGAAATACGTATATGATGGATCTAAGTTCAACTGAAATGTCAACGGAAGAATCGTGCCTTTTGACGAAAGCAAGCGAATCGGAATCTGAACTGTGGCACAGGAGAATGGGGCACATTCATCTTCGGAAGATGAACCATATTGTCAGACATGGGCCTGTGTTGAGTGTTCCCTTAAAAAGTTTCAATTTTGAAGACAAATGTCTTGCGTGCAAAAAGGGAAAGCAGCACAAGAAGTCCCATCTCACCAAGAAAGTAAACTCAATTGCTAGTACACTAGAGCTGCTTCACATGGATCTCTTCGGTCCTGTGAATGTAAGAAGTCTAGGTGGTACAACTTATTGCTTGGTAATTACTGATGACTACTCACGATACTCGTGGGTATACTTCCTGAAATCAAAGGACGAAACGGCTCAACTGGTGAAGAATCTGATTACCAAAGTTGAGAACATTATGGATAAACGAGTGAAGTTCATCAGAAGTGACAATGGTTCTGAGTTTAAAAATTTTGAAATGGAAATCTTCTGTCTGTCAAGAGGGATTGAACACCAATTCAGCGCTCCGTATACTCCGCAACAGAATGGAGTGGCTGAAAGGAAGAATAGAACTTTAATTGAAGGAGCCAGAACAATGCTGGCTGATTCGAAGCTTCCGGTGGTGTTCTGGGCTGAAGCTGTTTCTACAGCTTACTATGTCCTGAATAGATTGTTAACGGTAAAAAGACTTAATAAAACATGCTACGAGCTGATGCATGGAAGAAAGCCCAATTTGTGTGGACTTGAAGCTTTCGGGTCCCCGTGTTCAATTTTAAAGGCACATTCAAAGTTTGGTGAAGCAGCCGCT
This sequence comes from Bidens hawaiensis, assembly GCF_021521415.1. Taxonomy (NCBI): domain Eukaryota; kingdom Viridiplantae; phylum Streptophyta; class Magnoliopsida; order Asterales; family Asteraceae; genus Bidens; species Bidens hawaiensis. The sequence goes on along the minus strand of NW_027498678.1, from coordinate 50,444 downwards.
GAAGGAATCTTGGTCGGCTATGAAGTTGGGACTCCCAACAGACGTGTCTTTAATACAACGAACGGCAAGGTTGAGGTGGTGTGTAACACCGACATTACGAGTTACAGATCGCCAAGACCAAGCATCGGACCTCCTGGGATTTTCGACTATGATAGGCTCTTCAAGTCTTTTAACATACCTGATTTGTTTTGTACAGAAGAAGAACGTGTTGCTACGAAGATGATTCTAGATGAGGAGGAAAATTTGGCACATAGACAGCTATTTGAGGATGGTCAACCTTCCTCATCAAATTCTATCGATTCCCCTGCTGTCTCTCCTGAAGAAGAGTTTATTAATCCATTTCACTCTCAGCCAGAAACAACCATTGATGAGCTCTCTTCTAATTTAGAAGATAATTTGCATGTCGGTGCTGTTCCGACCACGAGAATTCACAAAGATCACCCTCTGGAGAATGTTATAGGTGATGTGTCCTCCAGTGTACAAACCAGAAGTAGCTTGAATGAGCACACCTGTGTTTATACAAGCATTAAGGAAACGGGTATAATGAACGAATGTTTGTACTCATGCTTTATTAGCCAGATTGAACCGAAAAATTATCAAATGGCTCTTAAGGACAGCTCGTGGGTCGAGGCCATGCAAGAAGAGTTGGCTCAATTTAAGAAGATGGAAGTTTGGACTTTGGTTGAAAAACCAAGGAATGTGCATACAATAGGCACAAAATGGGTGTTCAAGTGCAAGAGAGATGAAAAGGGGATTATTATAAGAAATAAGGCGAGGCTGGTCGTTAAAGGATTTAATCAGCAAGAGGGGATAGATTATAATGAAGTGTTCGCTCCGGTGGCCAGGTTGGAAGCGATAAGATTGTTTTTGGCGTTTGCTGCTTTCAAGAAGATGAAAGTGTTTCAGTTGGACGTGAAGAGTGCGTTCCTCAATGGGAAAGTTGATGAGGTTGTGTATGTTGAGCAACCTCCGGGTTTTCCTGACCCAGACTTTCCTGATCATGTATACAAGTTGAGCAAGGCGCTGTATGGATTACATCAGGCACCTCGTGCCTGGTATTCAACGTTATCGGACTACTTGCTAGAGAATGGTTTTGAAAGGGGTTTGATTGACAGCACACTGTTTGTGAAGAGAGATGGAAGTGACTTCCTGCTAGTTCAAGTCTACGTGGATGACATCATATTTGCTGCATCAAGAGTCTCCATGTGTCAGGAATTTGAGACCGTCATGAAGAAAAGATTTGAGATGAGTGCTATGGGTGAACTAACGTTCTTTTTAGGATTGTAGGTTGATCAAAAGAAGGATGGGATGTTCATTCATCAAACAAAATATGTTCATGATGTCCTCAAGCGATTCAAGATGGAGGACTCTTCTCCATTTGACACTCCAATTTGCGTCAACCACAAGTTGGGAGCTGAAATAGACGGTGACGCAGACGTGGACCCAACTCAGTATCGGGCTATAATAGGTTCTTTGATGTATTTAACTGCTTCTAGGCCTGATATAATGTTTGCTGTTTGTCTTTGTGCTCGTTTTCAGGCAAACCCAAAGGAATCTCACATGAAAGGTGTGAAGAGGATTTTGCGGTATCTCAAAGGCAAGCCGAAGCTAGGGTTGTGGTACCCGAAGGGAGGAGACGTGGAACTGGTTGCTTATACGGATTCTGATTATGGAGGGTGCAATCAGAGTCGGAAGTCGACAACAGGAGGATGTCAGTTTCTCGGTGGAAGATTAGTTTCCTGGCAGTGCAAGAAACAGACATCAGTCGCAATCTCTACGTGCGAAGCTGAATATATGGCAGCATCCAACTGCTGCTCTCAGGTTTTGTGGATTCAGCAACAATTGCGCGACTATGGTCTGAATTTCTTACTCACTCCTATTTTAATTGATAACACTGCTGCCATCTCAGTAATTAACAATCCCGTGAAACATAGTAAAACTAAACATATTGACATTCGTCATCATTTCATACGGGATTGTGCTGAGAAGAAACTGATTAAGGTCGAAAAGGTCGATACGCTAGAAAATTTCGCTGATTTATTTACAGAAGCGTTTGATAAATCCAGATTTCAAAACCTAATTGAGCTGAACGGGATGATCAATCCCGAGTAACCATGTTTTTGTGTTTATTTAAAAAAAAAAAAAAAAAAAAAAAAAAAAAAAAAACATCACTATTGCTTAAAATTAGTCGGTTACCTCAGTTTGATGGACATATCCTCGGATATGTTTTGGTCCTCGTTTCTACTTAGAGAATGAGGGTCGCCATTAACCAGATGACTGAAAGTGACCGGGGCAGTTAAGATGTGTTTTCTTTCTGTCGCTGAAAATTAGTCGGTCATTCTTAGTGAGAAGGACACATACTAGTATGTGGTCGGTCCAGTTGATCCATTGGATCTTCAGGATTGCCATTTATCTGAAGACTTTGACGTGATCGGGGCGATTGAAGTCAAAATTTTTTTTAGAGGGAAATGAAATTACTTTTCAAGTCTAATACTTCGTAAGAAGTTATTTGCTATGTTTAACAGAAAATTGATCCAACCTTGGAAAATGATATATATACTAACTTTGTGTGCTTAACTAGTGAAGTTATTAGGCTTAAAAGGCTTTAGGACAATCATTGTATGTCATGGTAACTTTTTATGGTGCGTAAAAGTAGATGTGATACAAATTAAAGTTTACTTGATTTTATGTGGAAACTCCTTAATAGTTTTGCGTGTCTTCATGTATATCTTTCCGAATGATAGGCAGAAAGGTGATTACCCAGTCATACACGAGCCCGTAAGTGTTCTGATTCACGTGAAGAAGGCGTTTCAAGACACTGCAGTGATCCAGATTCGGGACTTGCAGTTGCTTATTACTCTGAAGTCTATAAGTACGTTTTATAAAAAAAAAAAAAAAATTAGTACTTATGAAGTTATTGTAACATTCGAGAGTTCAAGATATCGAGACTTATCAATAATGGAGAAGGAATGAATACGGGATCTAGACATAGAATACTTACAAGTTAATCAGACACTATGGGTCGAAGTCAATTCGGGGTGACTTGGGGAAAGCCAAATACGATTTGAGGATAGATAGGAGGCATCAATATTTCTGAGTTGTTGCCCACTTAAATTTTAAGGATTAATTGAACCTAACTCGTATCACAGAAACGATGAAAACCATCTTAAGTATATTACCTGCCTACAACCTGTCTCTATATGTCATAATACAGCTAAACACGAATCTATGTGACAGTCACGTAGCTAGTATGATTCCTGTTCGGATCTTTTCTAAAACGTAGCAGTCCCTATCGAGACTGAAATTTGATCCCTTATTCGTTAAAATTTTTATAAGTTTTTCTTAGTTTTGTAGTTGTTTTGATTTTAACTGGTTACTTAGAATTGATCACGACGTTTAATTCTTAAAAGAAAATTTTAAAGAGTTAATTCAAATTGTTCAAAATTACAAGGGTTGGTTTTGAAAATATAGGCGAAGTAGTTGAATCAGGCGAACTTGTGGATAGCTTCGCCTAGGCGAAGTTATCCGTAACTTCGCCTGACCAACTCTGACCCTATAAAAGGTTTCAAACAGTAAATATATTCATTATTTACAGCGAACTTGTACCAGACCAGAAAATCCGGCGAACTTGTTCTTTCGATCGATCTCATGTTATTTTACTTCGATTTTCATTCCGATCAAAGGTCCGAGGTGTTATTTTATCATGTATTACTAGTTCGTTCACGCAAATCAAGGGTCGTTTCGACCCGGTTTTTAACCTCGAACCATCGGGTTTTTGAAACCGATTTTCAAACCTCATGTTACGTGTTCATGGACAAACTTTACGTCCTCATAACCTTAATACCAAGTGTTATTCAGTTATTCATTGTCAATTTTTACCGAAACATCGGATTTCCGGATGATTGGAATCCTAACAGTCGCCGATTCAGTTCAGGCGAAGTTAGGGTTTAGGCGAAGTTATCCGCAACTTCGCCTGGGGCTTAATTTCGCCTGAGGCGAAGTTATCCGCAACTTCGCCTAGGGCTTAATTTCGCCTAACCCTTATCTTCGCCTGGGGCGATGTTGTGAAGAGGCGAAGTTACCACTAACTTCGCCCAGACCATTTTTTTTTAAAAATAAATTAGACGAACTTATAGATGAAGCGAAGTTGTTACCAACTTCGCTTCACCTTTTAACTTCGCCTATACAGGTTTGAACACAACTTCGCTCCTGTTGAATCAAGCGAACTTGTCTAACACTTTAACGCTTATCTAACTTGGTTCGTTTAGTGCAGATATGGCTGCTGTTGGAGGTGCAGGTGATGACGGTGATGATCAAAGACAATTCTTCCCAGCTCATAACCAGTTCATAACACTTGACCCAGATGCAAAGGGCGTGGAAGACTACAGGGAGATAATTACTTTTCTCCTGCGCTCAAGGATTTATCATGCAATAACAACTACCCTGCCTATTTCGCTGCCGAATATTGAAGACTTTTGGCAGACGGTAGAGTACGATTGCCGGGTTGAGCCCCCGGTTATGCGAGCCACCGTAAACGGTCATGTTGTTCAGTTTTCTTCTGAACATATACGGGTGGCGTTGCAGTTTGGTGAAGAAACGAGGGATGACCCAACGGAGTTTGGTGCGCCATTCCGTGATGGGGCGTTCCTTAGGATGGGGTATTCTGGTCCCTTAGGGGACACTCAGCGGAGGAAGGGGTTCCTTTTAGATCAGTGGCGCTTCCTTATGCACGTCATGATCGTATGTTTGTCAGGACGGAAGGCAGGCACTGATGGGATGGGTGCGACAATGCGGTCTGCTATAACTGCATTGACTTATAATAAAAGGTATTCGTTCAGCCAAATGATCTTTTATGAGATCGACCGGCAACGAAGGGCTGTGGCGCGTGAGCGGTTCACAATGTATCCACGATTCTTACAGATGATTTTAAATCATGTGGCTCCGACGCTGCCTCAAAGACGCCCTATTCGATACGTAGAAAGTGTGACAAAACGTATCTTTGCACAGTGTCGCACTTCTAGCGCACGAAGCAAGCCTGAGCTGCGTCCCAGGCATACTCCGCTTTTTGGGTATCTTATAAACCCGGAGTATGTGCCTGCGGCAGGGGACGAGTTTAGGGACCCAAGACAACAACAGGCGGCAGCACCCCAGGCTGTATCAGCTGCGCCTGCTGTATCTACTGCTGTATCTGCTGCTGTGCCAGCTTCTGAGATTGATCTTGACGCCATGTTCGGCGGGCAAGGGTTGTTTGATATGGACCGAGTTGATCCACATGAGAATATTCAAGTCTCGGGTCCACAAGCTGATTTTGATGATGTCATGGAAGAGGCTAGACGGATGATGGTGAGGCATGAGAGAACGGTGGGTAAGCAGAAGAGAATTGTTGATGACGACGATGAGGAAGATGATGAAGAAGAAGCTGTGCAGCTGGTGAGAAAGCGCTCACGAAGGGAAACGACAGGTATGGGTGTAGGAGCCGGAGAGACTTCAAGGTTTGCACGTTTTGCTCCACCTGCCTTGTCTGGTATGTCCCTTGTTCCTACCTCTGTGCAGGTATCGAGTATAAGCGCTACGGTTGTTCCCGTAGTGGCTACATCGTCGGCTGACATTCCATCGGTCACGGCCGTCCAGACGTCGGCTCCAGCAATTGTGTCTCTACCACCTCCAACGCTTACTCCATCGGTGGTAGTAGCACGATTTGTTGAGTCTACGGTCACCACTACTGCAGGAGTATCGGGTACGGTACCACCTGCGGACACGCCCTCTTCTGACTCGGAACGGATAGCTTCACTAGAGCGGATTGTAGCTGAGCAGTCAAAGACTATTCAAAGCCTAGTGGAAGCAAATCAACTGCAGGCATCCCTCCTGGCTGAGCACGGGAAAATAATAGATGCCTTGAAGGTGTTCTTGGCATCTCAGGGGGAGATGAGCTGTAGAGGAGATGAGTTGAGGACCAAGCGTCGAGAAGACCGAGACGATGATCCCAATGCACCGGAAGGTGCAGGTGGTGAGCTGCCAAGAACCTCTCAAGCTCTTGGGGCTTCCACAGCTGAGGGGGAGTCTACCGAAGCGGCTGGTGGTGATGATGTAGTGATGGTGGAGGATGACGTGATCGATGCGCTGAAGGAACTTGATGATGACATGTTCAGCGACGATGTGTTATTTGATGAAGATGTTCTGCCAATCAGTGAGATTGAAAAGATTGGTGCAGAAATTGTGGTTTAGAATGTGATAGAGGAAGGAGAGATTGTTGAAGAAAGTGTCGAGCATGAGATCCCTGTGGTTGAACAGTCGACTATATGTGAAGCTGCTGAGGTTGACAACACTGAGTGGGAAGATCAGCCTAACTGGAAGGAAGGCTGCGCTCAGTGGTTTGTAAAGACGAAGAAGCCAGCAGTACCGACGATGTTCAAAAAGTCGTACAATATAAAGGGATATGCAGAGTCGAAGAAAGGAATCATATGCTGGTTGTACGATGAAGAGTTGAGATTATTTGTGATCAAACGTTACGACGGCATTCAGTACTTCAAGAGGATGTTAAGATCCCTGAATACCTTACCGGAGTGTGAGGTGAAAGACTTAGCGAGACTGGGGCTGATAAACAGAAGTAATGATAATATGGCGAGGATGATTGGGAAAATTGTTTGGAAGGAGGCCATCAAAGATAAAAAGTTTGAACTTCTGAAGCCTCAGAAAGGGAAGTTAGTGGAAGATAAAGATAGAGGGATGAGGGCAGACGGCAAACCATGGATGGTTATGAAGTATAAACCAGTCCGTAATTTAAAAGAAGTGCTGATAAAGATGATGCCCAAGAATGTCTTAAAAGATTTGAAATGGTGGTACGTAGACTGTGAGACTGCTGAAGCAGTCATGGAGGATGAAGATGAGCAAGAGATTATGAGGGTGTATGATCCTATGCACTTAGTCAATCTGTCTCAAGCTGACTTGCAGGTACTACATGCTAAGAAGATTTTCTACATTCCTGCTTGGAAAGAGGAAGCTAAGAAGTACCAGAAGCTGGTCTCTGTATGTGTTAGACAGGGAGTGCATGCTTGAGAGGATGCAGAGAGAAGACGAGAGATTACAAGACACAAGCTATGAAGATCAAGATATGAAGCTACTGCCAAGGGGGAGTCTGTTGGTACATAGATGTCAGTAGTTCATAGTCTAGCGTTTGTAATCGAGTATGTAATGTAATTGTGTTTAAGTTTATCTTTATGTATGTAAGCGAAGTTGTCAACAAGTTCGCTTAGGCGAAGTTGTCAACAAATTCGCTTAGGCGAACTTGTTGAACAAGCGAAGTTGTTGACAAGTTCGCCTAGGCGAACTTGTTCAACGTGCGAAGTTATTGACAACTTCGCCTGAGGCGAAGTTGTCGTGTATTTAAGTAACCTACGGGTTACTGTTTAAGTGTTGGTTTTTTTGATAGTTCGTTTTAGAGTTCGTGATAGTTGTGATCATTTCACGTGTCAAGTGTCTGTAATAGACGTGGTTCGAGTTATAATATAACGTGGTTTCGTTTGTATCGTGTGTTCGTGTTTTACGTATTCTACGCTCGTAACTACCTACGCCGGGATTCCGCACCTGTGTAGATAGCGATATCCCGTGTAAGATCTGTCCGGGAACCTACATTACTTGATGAACGGTTTAATCCGTAACAAGAAAGAAGACAAGAAGGTGGTGCCAACAAGTGACCACAAGAAGTTGGGGAGTGCCCGATGCAAGGGAAAGGGTGTAGAGCAACAAAAATCTGGATCCAACTCTAACTACACTCAATGTAAAATCTGCAAGAAGTATCACAAGGGTCGTTGCCACTTCGCTACATATGCAACGATTGTTTGTGACTCGTGTCGCAAACCCGGTCACGCAATGACCGACTGTTGGAAAAAGTCTATGACCTGCTACAACTGTAAGGAGATGGGACACCTCTGCTTTGAGTGCCCCAAGTTCAAACCCGTTGTTGGAGGTGCGGGGAGAAGTGGTCAAAGGAATGAGCCATAGAAAGGAAATGCAATAGTCTGTCTTACATACAAAGAAAGCGGCAGATATGCCGGAAACCATCATCGGTACGTTCTTAGTTAACGACAAGTATGCTAGAGTTTTATTCGATTCGGGTGCTAATCTAAGTTTCATAGATTATAGCTTTTGTAGTATATTAAACGAACCTCTAAAGAAATTAAATAGAATTCTAAGTCTCGAAATCGCTTGTGGCGAAATCGTTAAAACCTCCGAAGCCATAGAAAACAGAAAAAATCTTGTTAGCTGGTTACGTTTTACCCATCCAACTATTACCCATGACTCTTATTGTTTTGATATAGTACTTGATATGGACCGGTTATCTAATAATCATGTCCGTATCATTTGCAATAGCAAGACCATAGAACTTCAAGCCCCTGATAAACGAACCATTCGAATTGAATGGGACAAAGACGATGGCCAAATTAGCATAATCACCATGATTAGAGCTAATAAAAATCAAGGATGCTTGGTATTCATGGCCTACGTCACCGAAGAATCCAAACCAAAAGAGATAAAGGACGTGCCTATTGTCTCCGAATTTTCCGACATCTTTTCGAATTTTCCGACATCTTTCCCAATCAAGAAGTCGAGTTTATAATAGACCTCAAGCCTGGAACCGCTCCAATCGCCAAAGCCCCATATTGTTTAGCTCCAACCGAAATGCAAGAATTGAAGAAACAATTAGACGAGCTGCTCGAGAAAGGATTTATTGTCCAAGTTCATCACCGTGGGGAGCGCCAATTCCGTTTGTCAAGATGAAGGATGGATCAATGCGAATGTGCATCGACTATCGAGCCCTGAACAAGGTAACCATCAAAAACTGATACCCACTACCTCGAATTGACGATCTATTTAACCAACTGCAAGGAGCAAGCTACTTCTCTAAGATAGATTTGCATTCCGGCTATCACCAACTAAAGGTTCAAGCCGAAGACATTCCAAAAACCGCCTTCCGAACAAGGTATGGACATTATGAGTTCACAGTCATGCTGTTTGGTCTCACTAATGCCCCAGCCGCGTTCATGGATATGATGAATCTAATCTGTAAACCTTACTTAGATAAATTTGTTATCATATTCATAGACGACATACTTATTTGTTCTAAGTCAAAAGAGGATCACGAAATGCATCTCAGAATCTTGCTTGAATTACTTAGAAGCGAGAAGTTGTATGCCAAATTCTTGAAATGTGAATTTTGGCTTCACGAAGTACAATTTCTTGGTCACATCATAAACGTGAATGGAATTCAAGTAGATCTGGCAAAGATAGAAGCCATCTCAAAATGGGAAATTCCAAAATCGCCAACAGAGATCCGAAGTTTCTTAGGTTTGGCCGGATACTATCGAAGATTTATTGAAAATTTCTCCCGAATTGAAGTTCCTCTAACCTCGTTAGCCCGTAAGAATATCAAGTATGAATGGGGAACCAAAAAACAAGAGGCGTTCGATATGCTTAAACAAAAACTCACCAATGCACCTATACAGGCATTGCCAGAAGGTACTGAGGATTTCGTTGTCTTTAGCAATGTGTCCCGTTATCGTTTGGGTTGCGTACTAATGCAACAAAAGAAAGTAATCACTTACGCCTATGGATAACTCAAAGTACATAAAAAGAACTAAACAACTCACAATCTAGAGTTAGGCGCCATAATCTTTGCCTTAAAGTTATGGAGGCACTATCTCTATGGTGTTAAATTCATTATGTACACCGATCACAAATGTTTGAAACACATATTTGAACAAAAAGAACTCAACATGCAACAACGAAGATGGATGGAAACATTGAATGATTACGACTGTGAAATCGTTTGTCATGAAGGGAAGGCCAACGTCGTGGCTGACGCCCTAAGTCGTAAGGAACATGAGAAACCTAAAAGAGTCCAATCGCTACGACTAGAACTCCAAGTGGATCTAGTCGAGCAAATCAAGTTAGCCCAACACCAAGCAATCGAAGAAAACAAAATTTCCGATGAAAACGTAATGGCACCATTAACTCGTTAGTCAAAGGTGATGACGGTATACTTAGACTTGGAAGCAAGATCTGGGTACCAATCATCAAAGATTTACGAGAAAAGATAATGAGCGAAGCCCATAAATTCAAATACATGATGCATCTCAGTAGTGACAAAGTGTATCAAAATCTCAAGCCGAGCTACTGGTGGAATGCAATGAAAAAGGATATCGCTTTGCATGTTGCAAAACGTTTGATGTGTTTGAAAGTCAAAGCCGAATATCAGAAACCCTTGGGATTATTTCAGCAACCCGAACTTCCCGTTTGGAAGTGGGAAACGATAACCATGGACTTCATCACGAAACTCCCAAAAATTACTCGTCAACATAATGCAATCTGGGTTATCATCGATAGGTTAACCAAATCTGTAACACCCCGGAAAAAGCGGAATACGCCTAAGTGTGGCGTACAGATTGCTCAAAACACATGCGATACTATTAACGGACAATATTACCATTAATTGATTTAAACAATAAGTACACAAGTTTGGAAGTAAAAGAAATAATAATAAACACACATATGAAAGTATCTTGTCCATTTGTTTGAATATCCTAAGTACTAATGTCTTCTTCTCGTATTATCTTCTAATAGATGTGCCTGTAGCATATATATATATATATATATATATATATATATATATATATATAATAAAGTCAACTAAATGAATAGATAGTGAGTTCACACTGTAAGGCCCCGTTCTCGGTGCCTCACTTTAATGTTGGATTTACTCATAAACACAGTTCATATCATAGTTAATTAAAAACTTTCGCGGAAACGTCAACTTTAATCATTCGGTACAAAACATTAATCTTTTCTTTTAAACCATAACAAAAACCATTATATTTAAAACATCATTTCTTTCATCTTCAGATGCCAGCCGTTCAATCCATGCCAAGTGCCATCCTCATGCTAACTCTTCTGCCTGATCACCTACATGCATACTAAAAGTCATCTACGCTGAGTGAGTTCTAGTTAATCAGGCGACATATAACACAAACGTATATCATACATACATACACATCCGAAGATACGTACCCATACTTAATCAATTACCCTACTACCATACATACATACATATCTACAATCACTAACCTCAGTCTACCGAGAGTACATTCATAGTCCGCCGTCTATACATGTACTCAAGGTAGTGAACACGTAAAAGGTCCGCAGTCCTTACCTATGTCCAACAAATTATGGTACGTGCAAGGTCCGCAGTCCTTCCCTATACCATCCTATACTAACAACATGTACAAGGTCCTCAGTCCTTCCATATGTTGCAACCTAAACCATAGCACGTACGAAGTCCGCAGTCCTCCCCTATGCTACCACAGCATAAATACAACACGTATAAGGTCCACAGTCCTTTCCTATGCTTTTATCTACAATACGTATAAGGTCCACAATCCTTATCTACATTGACGTCTATTATCTATAATACGTATAAGGCCCACCGTCCTTATCTAGGTTCACATCTATCATCAATATCACGTATAAGGCCCGCAGTCCTTAACTACGTTCCCATATAACTTCTATAACACGTATAAGGCCCGCGGTCCTTAACTACATTCCCATCTAACATCTATAACACGTATAAGGCCCGCAGTCCTTAACTACGCCACCACATGCCAAGTCTATGTCCAACGGAAGTTAGAGGGATTTGCCGTCCTAACTTACTATGTCGGACGTAGAACTTACATACCATTTGTACCAGTATACATGTACAATAAGTACACTGTAGCATAAGAACACGCTATGCGTTCTTCACATCCTTCGTATAATAATCATACCCCTTGTCGGTACGTGCAATATCCGAAGATCTTTCACGCCCCGACAAGTGTTCATTTACAATGTTCATACATCATCCATATATTACATAAGACATTTATATCTTTACTTATAAACTGACAGTACGCGCAATATTCGAAGATCGTTCACGTACGACAATCAATCATTCATATATCAAATTTATTTATATAGTCATATCTTTGACTATCACCTGGCAGTACTTGCAATATCCGAAGATCGTTCATGTACTAACGTCACCATACATAAATCGTACAAGGCATACACTTACCACTTAAGGTAAGTGTATTAACTATCACATCGAGTATGCACACAGCCCCAAAAATATAACAAGGAAGTGGGGCTAGAAACTCACCTGAACTTGGTTACTTCATCCGTTAATGGTTACTCATTTCTTTGGCTGTGCATGGCTAACTGTATAACAATTACGCGCATTTATTACTATCACTCTTCATATCGCGTTTCTAGTTTAATTATTACCCTCAATAAACGGGGGCCCGGGGGCAGCGCCCTTGGCAACGGGGCCTAGGAGCGGCAGCCCCTAGCAGGGTCCAAGGGGTGGAACCCCTGGCTGGGGTCGAGTTGCCAGGTCAGCTTGGAAAAATTTTATTTCCATTAACCGTCTTAACGTATTTCCCATTAGAATTTTAAATTATTATTTTATTCACCATCACATTTTCTATAACGAATTAAGCCTAATTCGTTATCAGATCACAATCTAATTCGTTATCTAGCACATGATCTGATTCTTTATCTTTCCTTAGCTGATTCGTTATACTAGTTCGTCATTTTTCATAACGAATTGGACCTTTATAACGAACTGGTCCTTTAACGAACTAAACCCTTAACGAACTGGGGGTTCATTCGTCAGTTCTCCCTTAACGAACTGCTTAACGAATTGGGCTAGTTCGCCATCATTTCCTTAACGAATTGACATAACGAATTAAGGCTCATTCGTTATCTTCCCTTAACGAATTGGCATAACGAATTAAGGCTCATTCGTTAAACTTCCGCTAACGAATCAAGACCCATTCGTTATGATCCCGCTAACGAATTGGGTTTAGGTCAGAGAATGTCAGAACATTCTCTGACATAAACCCTAACCTCGTACCAGCCAACTCCGGCGCCACCTTTCTGGCGCCACCTTCAACAAAAAAGCGAGATCTCGCTCGTTTCACCACCGTTTTCACCGTTTTTCTTCCCGTTCGATCCAGATCTTAGCTAGGGTGATCCCTAAGCTCATCTTAAGTTCGGTTTATATCCGATTCCACCCGGATATCGTGACTTCAACGGTTTAACGGTGTCGGCTCGTCGTTTCGTGACTAAATCTAATGGGTTGGATCTCTACAACATCATACTATCATTACCTCGGGTCGGGATCGATTCTTCTTCTTGGTTTCGGCTAGAGAGAGAAAGTAGAAAGAGAGAAAGCTAAGTGTGTGTTTTGGGCGGTGTATGGAATATGTGTGAAATGAATGGAAAAATGGGAATTTAAGGTTTACATAATTATGGATCATGGGCTTAAGCCCATGGTCTCTTCCTTCTTTCCATCATGACCCAAGTCCATAACCCATATCCATTACCCAACACTAGCCCGACCCATACTAACTCCTACTTTATTTAATTATTTCCCCGCTAACCCGAGTAAACTTCCTCACTGACAATAAATAATATAATTAATATTATTTTAGAAATTTCCGGATGTTACATACACAAGTTTTGATATAAGTACATAAAAACCACACAATTCCATGAACAAGTGTAAATGAGAAAGTAAGGTCCTTTCCAGTTGGGATTATGCATCAACGTACTCGGATAAGCGCAAGTAAGGTCCTTTCCAGTTGGGATTGTGCACCAACGTACTAAGATAATGAGGCCCTTTTTCCACTCATAACAACAAATTTCTTTAGAGCAAAGGGGGCGTATGATCATATTATATTGAAGTAATCCATGTGCAAGTAATTTTGATCAAGTAACATGTAAACACAAAAGTCCATGTAGCGAATTGTATTTTGTAAATAATAAATAAATGAAATTGTAATTTGGAAAGGATATATATGCTACCCCCAAAAGTAGTAAAAGAGTAAAAAGGGGGTGTGAGAAACTCACCTTTGAAATTGAAGACAACTTGAAATAATAACCGAAAACGCGTTTAAGGAAATTGAAACGATCGAACGTCACAAACTATAATTAGAAAGGAAATACAAAATTTAAAGACTAAGTATCGGGATTATAAAAGTTAAATAATATTAGTTTTAGGACTTATGCTTTATTTCAATATCTATTTCATTAACTTATCACAAATGGGGACTTGGGGATTTTTAATAAGTTTAACAAAAATGAATAAAGTTTATATAAAACGTTTGATGTTTATTAGTTGAAGAATGATTTGTATATAAATAATTATAACTTACTAATATAAGATTAAATAACAATATTAATAACAGTTTATGATTAAACGTTTTTTTTTCACAGGTAACATAATTATTTAATTTACTAATTAATTAACTTAAATATTTTTCATGAATTTTTTTAAAGAAATTATAAATATTAGTTTATGTTGAAATAAAATAAACAATAATTAATTTACTCAATTATTAACTTAAACATCTTAAGTATGTTATATCTATTGTAAAATATTTTAAATAAAAGAAATTTTTATAAATCATCTTATTTAAAAGAAATTTTATAAGTTTATGATGATCAACAAATCATAAGATTTAGATAATATATATTCATGCTTGTTCTTGTAAAATAACTAGGTTTGATCAAAGATTTAGAAAAAATCAAAGTATTTAGCTTGGAAATCCATGATCATAAAGATTCTTAAAACCAAAATATCATATTTTTATTGTAAAAGTAACATGATCATGAAGAGCAACTTATGAACAAGTATAAACATTCAAGATAAATATAAAAAAAAGTTATAAAATGCATGAAATGGTAAAACTTACTTGTTAGTGCTCTTAAGCTTAAGAAAATAATGTATTGTGGTGTGAAAAAGATGGGGGATTAGTCTTCCTTTTATAGTGAAATTTTAGAGTGGTTATGTTTTATTGAATTTAGGAAATTAAAATCATAATTAATATAATTAAAAAACAAATTAAAAATAGTTTAATGGGGCATTCAAAAGGTTTAACTATTTTAATAAATTTTGTTGAATTAAAACATTCATTAGTTTTTATTAGTTACATAACATATGATGATGATCATGATGATGATGATATTGATGATGATGATGACGACGACGACGACGACAACAACAACAACAATAATAATAAAATTAGCAGCAGTAGCAGCAGCAGCGGTAGTAGTAGCGGTAGTAGTAGCGGTAGTAGTAGCAGGTAGTAGTAGCAGGTAGTAGTAGCGGTAGTAGTAGCAGGTAGTAGTAGCAGGTAGTAGTAAGGTAGTAGTAGCAGGTAGTAGTAGCAGGTAGTAGTAGCAGGTAGCAGTAGCAGTAGCAGCAGCAGCAGTAGCAGTAGCAGCAGCAGTAGCAGTAGCAGTAGCAGTAGCACAGTAGCAGTAGCAGTAGGAGTAGTAGCAGCAGCAGCAGCAGCAGTGGCAGCAGGAGCAGTGGCAGCAGGAGCAGTGGCGGTAGCGGTGGCGGTAGCGCTGGTGGCGGTAGCGCTGGTGGCGGTAGCGGTAGTCGTAGTCGTAGTAGTAGTAGTTAAATAATAATTCTAGTAAATTGAATGGGACATGTAAATAAATATTTGATCTTGATTATGAATGTTTTAAATGAGTATGTAATGCTACAAGGGTGGTGAAAAGTATAATTGCATAGAAATGATCAGATAAAATACATTAGCGAAAATGAAGATTAATTAATAATATTATAAAAATATATAAATTTACATAGAAACAAAACCGAAAATTTAAAACGGGTAGGGTTTTTGGTTTTGTATATTAACGAACGTTACCAAATCCGCTCATTTTATACCTATTAACGACACGTATTCGATGGATAGATTGGCGCAAATCTATGTAAATAACATTGTTGCATTGGGTGGAGTGCCTCTATCTATCATTTCTGATCGAGCCAGCCGATTCACGTCTCAATTCTAGAAAAGTTTCCAACAAGTGTTAGGAACCCAACTAAATCTTAGCACTGCCTATCATTATCAAACCAATGAGCAAAGCGAAAGAACAATTCAAACGCTTGAAGATATGGTTCGCGCTTGTGTTATTGACTTAGATGGAAGTTGGGATGACCATCTTCCCCTAATGGAATTTTCGTATAACAATAGTTATCAAACAAGTATTCAAGTCGCACCGTTCGAAGTGTTATACGGCCGAAAATGTAGAACGCCGGTATGCTGGTCTAAAAGTGGAGACAATCAAATGTCTAGACCCGAGATAGTCCAAGAAACCACCAAGAAAATATTGCAAAATCCGAGAACAACTAAAGACGGCGCGAGACAGAAAAAAGAGTTACGCTGATATCCGTCGTAGGCCATTAGAATTAAATGTAGGCGATAAAGTTTTATTGAAATTTTTGCCTTGGAAAGGTGTTGTTCGTTTCGGTAAGAAAGGAAAGTTAAGTTCACGATTTGTTGGACCATTCGAACTACTCGAGCGAATCGGTACTGTCGCTTATCGTTTACGACTACCCGAAGAAATTTAAGGGATGCACGATGTATTCCATGTCTCTAATCTGCGTAAATGTTTGGCCGATGAATCATTTTCAAAGCCTTTAAGAGATGTTGAAATAAATGAAAATCTCAAGTTTGTAGAACGACTACTACAAATTGAAGATTTTCAATTAAAGAAACTTAATAGATGTAATCTAAAGTTGGTCAACGTAAAATGGGACTCTCGAAGAGGCCCCGAGTATACCTGGGAGTTAGAATCTAAATTGAAGAAGAAATACCCCCACTTATTTTAAAAAGAGAATCTCGAGGACGAAATTTATCCAAGGTGGGGAGGATGTAACCTCTCGAAAAATACCATACATATTTTGTGTCAAAATTGTCAACTTTAAAACTAGAATGACCCAAAAACAATTCAAATATGGTACGTTTATAAGTTGGAAGAATTCAATAACTAAAAAAATGAGGGAATGCATATCCATCCCACATGGAAAGAAGAAAGAAAATAAGACTACTTCACATGGGTATAAATAAAGAAGATAAGTTCCATCCCACATGGAAAGTGGGATAAATTTGGAAGCTCTTTATAAGGGATGGAGTTTCCATAGTAATATTATTTTATGCTTAGCATGCACCCAGTGGTCCTAGCGTAGGGTGCGGAGCACTCGACGTGCACGCGCACGGGCTCGGGCGAGGACGATGGCGAAGGCGACGGAGAAGGGCGATGGGCGCAATGTGGCGCTTTGATGGTGCACTTTGCACATCGCACGCTCGCATCTTTTGGAAAGTGGAAACGAGATTTCTTGACCCATCACGATATGCGATGGATCAAGAGACAAACCATCGCGTATCCCGATGGGTATGTCACATAGACTCAAAATGGGCGATGTCGTGATACACGATGCCCCAAAGCCAACTCGTCTGACGAGGCGTGACAAGCTGTGACACATGTCCCGCCACGTGGTAAGGCTAGTTGTGGCGCGATTTAGCTAATCGCGATACGCAATGATCTACGATTGATCCGTCACGTATCGTGATGCAATAAAATAATAATAAATCCGCCGCCAACCCATCGCGATACGAGATGGATCCTTGGCAAGACCGATCACGTATCGCGATGAGTCATCTGATTAACGCCAATAAATAGGGCCATCAGCCCTTCATTTTTATCACAACCATATCACTCTATCTCTAAAACACTTCCTCTCTCTACCTCGATAAGCGTTACACCGGCCCAACGTTCGTATCTTGTAAATCGTGCCAAAATACCTAAATTTCCTCGAAGTACATGCCAACACGAGACGAACCAACACCCCGCCTCTAAGTGCATGTAGACGAGTTTCGAAGACCGGCATGCCTCGTTTTGCGTGAAAGAAGTGTTGAACAAGATTCTCGAGAAACATACAATCGTGGAAGTGCTGCCGGAAAGTCTAGAAATTATAAGCTTTTCAAGGCAGGGGTACCGCCCGAGTAAAATATTTTTATAATTAAAAAATAAGCTTAGACCCTTGTCTAGGGTATACTCGATACCTCATGAATAAAGATAATATAAACAAAAAAAAAAATATAAATAAAAGATATTGATACAAATATAGTTCTTTGTTAATAATAAAATATTATTTAACATTCTTAAATAATAAAGTAAAGAAATAAAGTATATGTTTCTTTGAGAAGAAGAAACGTAGTATTTAGAAATTATAAATGATCAAACTAAAGGTTTGAGTGTAATAAATAAAGAAATGATACTTTGAACTAAAGAGGTAAATATTATACAAAATAGACTAAAGGTCTAAAGCTATATTATTAATCTAGTAATAAAGAATGGTTATACTCTTACTTTAAGTCCGAGATAAGCAAAGACAATTCGATCAGTGAAGTGAAGCTGATCATTTCAAAGGTGAATATGCCCCAAAATTTTAACTAGTTTAATCGAGACAATTAAATTGATTACATGAGATTACGTATCTCTATAACATTAAGAACAAAAGTAATCGTTGGCCCTCGGGCTGTCGTGTATGTTTGTTCGGAACCTTACATATGTGGTTAGATGGTGGGCACACCGCGCCACACCTGGTTATATGCCTCTGCACGGGCCGTACCTAAGTTATGTCCGAGAGAGGGTAATCATGTGTATACTGATGGTAGCTAAGTAATGTCGAACGCTGCGTTGTTTGCTGAGCGGTTTTGAGTTGAGCTTAAGTTTGTAATTGTGTTTTAAGTTTTAATTTGATTATTTCTAAGCCAAGATGGGCCGAGACCTAAATTATGTCTCGAGGGGTAATTAAGTAAATAAAATATTTTTGCGTTAGCTTATTCACCAGCATGTGTTGCTGACGTATTTTTAAACTGTTTTACAGGTAACGAAGGATAGGCGCTTGAAGAATCGAAGTCTTCATTAGGCGATTTGATGGCTCAGATCATTTTGTAAAATATTAAACTTGAATGATGATTTTATATAAACAAGTAATCTTTTGTAAACATTAAATAGGTATTTATAATCATGTGTTTTGATATGTAAATATTAATATTTTAATCCACACAAATATTTCCGCATTAATCCGTAACTCTGATTTATTTATAAAAACAGTATCAACTGTTGGTCACATATCTTGGCCTAATATAGGGGTGTGACAGTAAGATATCAAGGAATTGACAATTTCTTTTAAGAAAGTATTTTCCTTTCATTCTAAAATAATTCACATGACCTAACCTGGCATATCACAAGATATACACATAGTTTATGCTGCTTTGCAATAATTATGACATACAAACATATTCAATAGTAATATTTGATTTAAATACTCCATTACATAAATATCCGAATCCAACAAAGGTTTATGTCAAGATAAAACAAATTTATCTGATTTAATAACCTGATTAAAACCACCAGACAAGAGATTTTTTTTAATCCATAAAACATACAACACATAATCTAAAACAAATGTTTTCCGGAAGTCAATACAAGTCATACTTTTACATTTCACATCCTAAGTACAGATCTATTTTTATATGATTTGAATTCTTCAAACCATCTCAGATCCTTGCATACGTGACTCGTATCACCCAAGTCTGTTCACCATACAAGCATGCCATCCTTTTCATAATAGGATTATAAGAAATAAACAACAAATAATTCTCATATGAATTATTATTAGAAACCATTGAACTTTTTAAATTCAATAACAAACTCAAAACCGAGTTTTGTTTATTTCACACCCAACGGGTTTTCCCAACTTGTATACCTCTTATAGGCTTATCATTACTTGGGTCGTAGCCATCAACCCATGTATATACCATCTGGACAAATATTTTAATAATATGTTTATTTCATTTGAATTATAAAATGAATTTTGTTTCTTTGAATCAATCCAATTTTGTGTTTTACAAAATTTAACATGTCCCGAATGAAACATTGAATCACTACAAAACTCAAAGGTTTTGTCATATTTAAAGTATGTTGGTAAACGTACCTTATGGAGCATTTGGGTCTTTCAACCCACTTGGACCCGCCAGGTTATATTAATAAAATAGGCATATCACGAACCATTTCTCCGGTCACCATCAATTTCAATTGAATAAAAAAAGAATTCGAACCAAAACCAACCATTAAAACAAAGAATAGTACATTGCTTGGTTTTTAAGGCAAACAAAAAACCAATTATTCGTCTCTACTGACAAGTTTAAGACTCATAGTCAATCTAAACACCAATATCTAAAGCAATAAACATGTAACATCGAGACAGAACGTATTTATACAATTCATAAACATATACGTTTACTCAATCCATGTCATCAAAATATTCAAATAATACCATTACTGTTATATTATATATGTTTAATAGCAACATAACACACACATTAAATCTAAATATAATAATGTGTATTAAAGAAACATTTTCCTACTTGGAGATGAATATCAAATTACTAATACATTACTAATACAGTTTATGGTGACAAACATATTTTCTTATCCAAAACATCCACATGGAACCTTAGGAAAACTATAACCCACCAGAGACTTCTTATTTCAAAAACCTCACATAGATATATAAATCCGCATGAAACGTAAGAAACATGAATTCAATGATATTTTCCTATCATAAAATTTCAAATTTTATAAATTCACAAATATCTATACTATATATAATACATAAATAAAGAGCAAATTAAGACGTTTGTTTTAAGGGATTTACAATTTCTAATGCATAAGGTACAAGTGTAACAAAGGATATAGTGGTCTTTTAAACATAATCTACACACGTTCATTTGATTTTAACAACTATAATTACTAGTTTGGTACCTCAACTTTCATCAAATTTTATTAATTTAAGAAATAATTACAACTTTCATCCATCATGTTTACCCAATTTTTACTCTAAGTTTATTTCTATTGGTTTTCTTGTTATATCTTTTACAAAAATATGATTAAAACTAAATTTGAACATCTCCATTTAACGAGCTTATTTTTATTGACGTGCCAATATAACTTTTTGGTAAAACAGATAAATGGTTTAAATTGTGCAAGCCATTAATGCATGGATATATGCATAAATGTACAAGTTAGTTTTAAAACTAAAAACTAATTACAAGTATAGTACCTCAACTTTAATCAATTTTTTTTATTTTAAGAATTACTTACAACTTTGACCCCTCATGTTTATATAAATATTATTTTTTTCATATGTTTTACCAAAATATGATTAAAGGTACTCAAATCATATAAATAAATATCAAAATAATCAAGGTAAACTTGTGTTTAAGATTTTATCTTTAATTTCGAGTTGAGCTGAGTCGGCTCGGTGTGATTTTCGACTCGAGCTAGGCTTGGCTCGCTAACAACCTTTTAAGTGTTGTTTTCCGCTACATCGTGCGGGCATCTGACTAGTCTCTAGATTTAAATTAGTTTTAGATTATTAGTTTCTTGATTGCAAATCAATTTCCCTGGACCATTTTTGTAATTCTATCGTGGTTCATATTATACAAAAGAATGAATCAGTTACTTGTAAATCTAAATGCCTTTTGATGTATCTCCTCGTCATATTTGGTCGTAACACGAATTGTTAATCAGGAAAACTGTAAAACACAAGGGTATAAAACGAGATCAAATGACCAAACGAAACCTGGATAATTTGATTGATCATGTACTTAACACTTTTCTTGATTAACAATTTGTTGTGTATTCAAATTGACACTATGAAAAGATAATCAAATATGAACTAACTGTGTGATTCTATTGATTCGATTACAAAGATAAATCAAAACAACATATAGAAGGAGGTGGGAAACAGATTCTAAGAAGGAGAGATGAGAAGACCAGAATCAACTTTTAACAATATTCATTTATTCCTACACTCCCTTCCTAACGCCTTATATCAACAAATTCTCGTCCATTCATTCTCGTTGGGCCTAATTACTTCTCTTGACTTGGGCTGCCCATCTTGACTCGGGCTACCAAATGGGCCAGGATCAGTGTTCATAACATTACTCCTCCCTTTCAAACTCACCTTGTCCTCAAGGTGAAAGAAATTTTCTAACGGGTCGGATTGAAACAAGCGGTGTAAGCCAATAAAACTACTCATCTCATAGACACCAAAGCATAGGACATTGACACCACACCAAGCTGCTGATCTGATGTTAACTTTCTGGTCAATATTGACAAAAAAAAATCAACCCTTTCCACACATCAACTTTGACAAAAATATCAGTATATCCCACATAAACCTCTATTTGCCAATGTTCAATAATGATGAAAATACCCGCGATGGCATTTGATTGCATTCGACACCCATAATACCTGAAGTTCTGTTTGTATTTTCGGATGACCAAATTGCCCTTTCCATGATAAATGTTGTGTACAGCTTTTTTCTTGTTCCTTTGATATTTATAAAGGCTAAAACCCTCAACAAGCAACCCTACTTCATTTCTTTTAACCTTAGTAAGCATTCTGGCCCAATCAACAGCTTGAAATAATAAAAAATGAAGATTCAATCCAAATTCACCATGGACCCATAGAAAGTCAACCAACCATTGTGATGCACCTTTAAGCATTATGTTTATTTTACTTTGACTCTTTGAAAAGTCAACATCAGCATCAATTTTGTCCATGTCACTTTCACTAATGTTTTTTATATTGTGTAACTTTTCTTCATTTGAAGTAAACCAAATAGTAGGAATACTATAGGGCCTTGGGTTTGCAACAGGTAGGAGTACCAATTTGACTACAGCAAGTAGAAATGTCAATATTGCCATTGGTTGGACTAAAGCATTATCTGCAACAGTAGCTTTCCATTTCCACTTAACTAACCATTTTCTCACACCTTTTTTTCTATAATTGGTTAGCCAAAAAGTAGCAGACATCTTGCCAAGAATGCTCAAAATTTTAATTTTGACTTTACTTTTAAAAAAGTCAGCAGCCACAATGTTCATCCGCTGAACTTTACCAACATTACCTGAGTTATAATGATTCTTTTTAACGGATTTTTTTAATTCCGTTGCAGCGAGTTCCTGTAGTTGGACTGTTAAAGTAGCACACATAGGAGTGTCATGGTTGGAGCGAACTATTTCTGGTGGGTATCTCTCTGTTTTGGCAACAACACCCATGAAAAAAACCACTATAAGTGTCCCCCCTTTCCAACCAAGGCGTTGATCCCCTAGTTGGAATAAAAGCATCATTGAAATTGTATTTGTGTATCCCATAACGAGTCCAACATGTGGTAATATTTTGTGGAAAGAAGACTTAATAGTCTCAAACCGATCATCTTGAAGCTGAGTAACATGTAGAACTTTTGGCGGATGAGTTTCTAGTACTGAAGTAAACGCACTAAAGCAACCAAATGGCATTGGTCTGGATGGATACTTTGAATTAAACTGAGTGGCAATTGCTATTGTGAGTGTCGGCTATCCGTTGAATAAAGTATCATGGAAGTGGTCATTTAACCATACCTCTGCCACACCATAAAAGACCCGAGGTAATTGATCATATTTGGAGATTGCATAGAAATAATTATACCTATTGGCTTGAGCATCACATATGAGATCAGTAGCAGTGAACCATTTCTTACTCATGATTTCATAGGTTCTTTGACGTATCACACCAACAGATTCAAGGTTGATAACAACATGAGGACAAGAAGGTGTATCAATAAAAGCCGGACCAGGAACAAAACCAAAATCTGTGTTGTTCAATGCCGAAAAAAAAGTGGAACTAGGACCAGCCACGACACTAGCAATGCTAAAAAGTTTGAAATATTTTGTACCAACAACCGGAACAGTTTCTGTTGGGTTCGAATATACCGGAAGAGAATATGAAGTAAGGGTGGGACACGGGTTCGGTGGCACGAGATGTTTAACCAAAACAAATAGCTTAGGAACAGTGGTTGCAAAGTTCAGTAAAACTTGAGCAACAACAGTAGGTACATGGTCCAAAATCAAATTACTAGGCTCGGGCATAACCGTATCAATAGAGGGAACCACCCTACTAATAAAGAATAAAGCATTGCGAGAGTAAACTAAATAAATCTTCGGAGGGGTATCAGATATGAAAACGTCCTGATCTAGATGTGAAATTCCAATTGACGACATCAAATACGGCAGTGTCATGAACCCCTTGTGGTCTGTACCACCTGGATCATCTTTCATCTTTACAAAAATATCAACACGAGCAGGAGGTGCAAAATTATGCACGAGAGGAGTAAGAACAACAGGATCAAAACCAAAGTTCCTCGCGAACCAATCAGCATCAAAATTCGAGCTATAACCAAAAGGGAAATGAGCTAAACAACTAATAGTGCCATGCTTTGCATAAATAGCAGTAATAATATTTGGAGTAGGAGATATCCAAACATGATTGGCAATCAAACCCGGTTTCCATGTGAAGGAGTGTGAAAATATTGAATCAACTACATCACAAACGGTGGTTTCGAGCTTATTAATTGCTTTCGAATCATCTGCCAAAACCATATTTATAAAAGGTTTTACACGCTCAAGCGGAAAATTATAATTTGATATATATGTTTGACCATCCTTTACCCCCTGTGAGCCACTAACAGCAACCATGGATTCTGATTTGATATAGAATACCTCATAATCAAGCGTGTGACGATCTTCATCATCAATTTCAGCGGCAATATCGTTAGGCATTTCATCAAACACCCGGTGAGCAGTAGTAACAAACGGAATCGAAACTGAGTGAATCGAACATGGCTCAACAGAAGTAGTCTGGAATTGAGTAATCATTGCAGCGGTAAAATCATTCCAGGTGATGAAATCTGAACTCTGATGCCAACACCAGAAAGGTTCGTCATCGAATAATTCAATCACATAAGGAAACCGTTCGTCATCATAGATAGCATAAAAGAGAAAAAACCGTTCAGCGTGAGATATCCATAATTCGGGATTAGATCCAGTGAAACGAGGTAGTTGGGGTTGTTCCTGCAGGAGTTCTTCCAAAGCCATCTATGCTAAGGTTCAATGAAAGCACCAATGTTGTCTATTCAAATTGACACAATGAAAAGATAATCAAATATGAACTAACTGTGTGATTCTATTGATTCGATTACAAAGATAAATCAAAACAACATATAGAAGGAGGTGGGAAACAGATTCTAAGAAGGAGAGATGAGAATACCAGAATCAACTTTTAATAGTATTCATTTATTCCTACACTCCCTTCCTAAAGCCTTATATCAACAGGTTCTCGTCCATTCATTCTCGTTGGGCCTAATTACTTCTCTTGACTTGGGCTGCCCATCTTGACTCGGGCTACCAAATGGGCCAGGATCAGTGTTCATAACACAATTTGACCCTAGCTAACTAATAGGGTATCAAGAATTTTAATCTCTGATAATCTATCAAATCCACTTTTAGATTAAGGCACTAATTCATAAGCCAATTGAGATTGTAAATTTCAATCATGCATTTGGTTTAAAACATTGTATGTATCGAAACCAAAGTCTCCATAATCCTTTTTATGAGATAATTCACAAAATCAATAAAAAGTCAAAACCATTTTTGAAATGGAAATGCTAAAACCACTTTTCTTATATATATATATATATATATATATATATATATATAGGATTAGGTTCTTTTCAGAAGTACTTTTACAGCGAGAAGTGCGAGAAGTAATTTCAACCAATTATATTTTTTCTTTTGTTTTATTATTTATTTATTGATAAGGGTTATATATGGTAAATCATAATTCATGGGGAGTTACAGTTAAAATTTTATCACCCAAATCTACATATGTTGAATTCTTGATTTTTTATTTTATCAAATTCATTGATGTTGTTTTATCCGTATGTTCTTTTTTTTAATTTAAATTTCATACCATTATCAAAATAGTAGTCTATTTTTAAATTAAATTCAATTGTATCGATCTACTACTTCACTGAATATCTTCTTATAATTATCAAACATAAAGTACATAATATCAAATTATTACACATAGAGAAAATTTTATTTTCACCAATTAATTGAAAAAAATTTGTGACAACCTACAATATATACATCAGGTTCGTCAATTATATGACTATTAACGAATTTTACATGAACATAGCTCTATTAGATAGCAATTTAACTAAAGAAAAACCAAAACTCAATTTATAAATTATAGTGAATATACAAGGCGATCACGACCGAAAATGATCGTCAATAATTGAAATTAGTTTTAATTAATCAACTTACAGAACCTCAATAGCTAATAAGTTGAGTTCTCTCTAACCATATATATTAGCTGCTATATCCTCTAATCTTATAATGCAATGCTATCTGCACAACTAAATTTAGACCACTTTATTTCTCATGAACAAGGGAGCTATAGTCTGCAAAAGAGATCCCACATGTGGCTCGTTACATATTCTATCCTTACGCTACTTCTTCCGTCCTTGCATCCCTAAGTACAACAACTCTTTCAGCAATAATACTTCGAAACCTGAAAAAATATAAGTAGCAGTTATGGCTTGCTCATTAATGAATGGGTCAATTTGGGTCATTATGCCTGGGCTTTCTAGACATCATTACTAAATAAACAAATTATATAATACAACATTTGTGATTTACTACACATAATACGTTATATACTGCAGAAAACATTATATCCTACACATCAAACATTATATTATACACAAACAATCATTTATAATCTGCAGAGCTTAACAACTTAAAAAATCATACATAAACCCTACATATACATGGCTAGACATGAAAACTAAAACACGTCCAATTCACCCTACAACATTTAAACTATCGTACACTATCACATTTTAACTTGCCCAAAAAACAAGTAATCTTGTACAACAGACATGTTATACAACAATTAAAAAATGATATACTACACCTAAAAACAAAGTTATAAAATTCAAAATGTCATACACATTAACAATTTTAGCCTACACATTAAGCAAAGATATTAATACTAAAACAAGAAAAAATTTAATAAACCTACACACATCTCCAAAAATCCTGCACATACATCTATATAATATAACTTCAAAATACACAGTTTCATGGATATGGATTATTAAACATACTCCTACACAATTCTATGAACATTCCTACATACCTAATACATGCTATACCCAATAAAACAAATAAGAGCCTACATCCACGCAAAGTAAAATAAACTATATTTTAGTAAAACCAAAGTCAAATAATTGATGGGCCTCTTTCCTTGACTACTTCATAGCTTAACTTCTTTACTTGTCTACTACCACATAAAAAGCAAAACCATTCACGAACCATCTCTCTCTATTTAACTCATTTCTCTACCGGCGTTTTCTTTTACCAGAAGAAGAATATACTAAGCTTTAACTTTTCAAGAATTACATTACCTACACAACCTACAGTCTACACACAACATAATCTATTCTACACACCCTACACATAACTAATCTATACTCAAATTAAGACCTACACATATCATGTAGGACTTAAGTTATTTTATAAAACAACATATCGCATTTACCTACACATCAAACTGCACAACTTATATTATAGTGTAGATTACCAATACATAATTTTCAGATTAACAAAGTACCAATTTGCGGATTACCAAATACACAATTTTCAAACAAACCCTACACAATCAAAAACAACCTTCACAACTTACACATAACATAAAATATACTTAAATTAACATCAACCTATCATACACAGTTTGCAAAAGAACCCTACACGATTTGCAAAAAAAAAAAGGATAAAAATTGAGTACCACTTTTTTGAAAAATAATGTAACAATTTGAATATAAACCTACACAACCTACACATAACATTACATGTATTCAAATTAGATGAACGCAACACAATTTTTAGATGAACCCAACACAATTAGTAAAAAAACAAGTACCAATTTTTAGAAAAACCAAGTACCAATTAACCCTACACAGCATATACAAACGTAGCATAACATATATTCAAATTAAATGAACCCTACACAATTTTTAGATCAACATAACACTATTTGCAGAAAAAACGAGTACCAATTTTTAAAATAACCAGGTACTAATTTGCATATAAACCCTACACAGCCTACACATAACATAAGATATATTCAAATTAAATGAACCCTACACAATTTTTAGATGAACCCAACATGATTTGCATAAAAACCAAGTACCAATCTGCATATAAATGCTACACAGCCTACACATAACATAACATAGAATCAAATTAGATGAACCCTACACCTTTTTTAGATGAACCCAACACGATTTGCAGAAAAGCCAAGTGCCAATTCGCATATAAACCCTACACAGCCTACACAAAACATAACATATATTCAAATTATTTGAACCCTACACAAATTTTAGATAAACCCGTCACAATTTGCAGAAATACCAAATACGAATTTTCTAGAAAAATATTCCACACTGTAGGTGTTATTTAGCTTATATTATAGTCTGATTGGAACAAAGAATATAAATTAACCTACATACCTCGAATCCTTACGTCTTGTCTAGCCACCGATTAAGATTAAAAACCCCTAATTGTGCTTGATAAGAACAAATCCTAAGCACTGATGATTGATTCTTATACAACTGCAAACACAATCAGTGTAGTTGAACTCGTTGATTTATTGTATCAATTGCATGCGATGGATTGATTTCGTGTGATGAGTATTATAGAATGGTTTGGGAGTGAAACTAGGGCTTGAAAGAGGGATTACTGACGTTACATATTTTAAAGCTACACCTTCAGACGATTTTGCCCTTTTTAACATAAAACATCAGATTACATTATTAAGATAATTACAAAAATATCATCTATTATTTTAAACCATTGATGTGTTTAATCAATGGATGATATTCACTTCTCGCGCTTCTCGCTGTAATATCACTTCTCGCATGAACCATCCCCTATATACCCCTATATATATATTACATATAAAACATAATGAATGGAAAAAATACTAAATTAACCCTTTCCAGTGAGATGCCTGTAAAATTAGTGTGTTCATCTGCGTCAACACGCTACAATTATCTTCAGGCGACATTAAATTTATCTCCGGCGATCATAATTGTTCATCACAGCAATTGAATGTGTGGTGTCATTTCTGCTTTAGTAACTGGCAATCAATGGTCCAATATATGTTATCATTTCAATTAACTTTCCCCAAATCGATTACCAAACATTTCATTCTCAATCGGCCATCTCCGACTCATCCATTGAAGGTAAATTTTGACACCGGTTTGTAGGGTTTCGTTGTCTATTGATTTATTATTGATTTTAGTATTTATTTTGAATGCATCTGATCCCTAATTGGAGCCCATTTTTGACCTTGTTTGCGTTTTTTTCTTGCTACAAGTCTACAACTTCTATGTTCTTGCTAATTTTGTTTATTTCTTCTCTAATTTTGTGCTTAATTTGATAATCGGTTTTGAATTTAGAGATTTTCGTGTACAGAGTTGATGCTAAAATGGTATTAATACACATTTATTTCCCATCAAACGCATTTTGAAAGATTGTTGTATTGTTGGTAAACTTCATTTTGGGTTGGTTAGGAATTGTGATTGTTTGACCTTTTGAAGGTTAACCATCATTCAACAGCGGTTAATGAGTTAACGTATTTGCCTCAATATTGCATCATATTTTGCTTTGAATAGATTTAGGTCACTCATGGTTTCATATGAATGCAAAGAAAAAAGGCCACATTCATTTCACATAAATTTTCATGCAAGGAATTAAATAAAATTCAATTCACAACAATCTATTTTGAAAGCCTGATTAAATTATTGATGAAGGCTACTAAAGAGTGTAGCTACAGAGTGATGTGCGAAAATGTATCTATGAAAACTACGATTCACAACTATGCTTTAAATTAAAACGGAATATCCTAACTTAAGTTCACACAACCGGCAAGTGTACTGATCGTATGTAGTAAAGACTAAGGAAGTCCGAGTATCGAACACAAAGACACGTGAGGTGGCTCAGATTACTAACCCTACTCAAGTCCTGCCTAAATAATATATTTATTTTAACCTATATATCTAAACTAACTTAACTTAACTAACGGTGTAACGAAACTAACTGGAAACTTAACGGGATTTAATGATAATAAGTGTGTTTGAAACCGGATTCTAAAGATGAACGGTGTAACGAAACTAACTCAACTAACGGTGCTAACAAGTGTTTGAAACTGGCTTCTAAAAATGAACTAAGATAGATGGAATCAAGCCAACTGGGTCCCTGCGGTCAGTTTTACCCGAAAACCCTAACAACGTCTATTTAGCTTTTAATTTACGGTTGTTTATTTACGTACCCTAATGATTTATTACTTGGTCCGTATCAAAATCACAATCCTCACTAAGGCTCGAGCTAATTACAAACCTAGGAAGAAAGGGGTAATTCAATAATAAGAATAAAATAACTCAACTTACAAACTAACCTAGTCGATAGCTAGAAAACCACACGTGGTCTCGCAACGGGTAACTAAATCAACTAAAGCAGAGAGATAAGCTAACCCCTAAGGTTTTGGTCTAACTCAAAGAGGATGATCCTACTGACCTAAATGATTCAAGAAACACACACCCTAATGTCACGCGTCTACCAGAATCAATCAACACACTCAATATTAACCGAACTAGCAATTAACGACTACACGAAACAAATTCATGCAATGATCAACTACTCGGGGCTCGTGCAACCTAAAATACATCTAATGTCAGCAAGGTTCATGGAATAATATCACAAACTATGAACTTTACAATAACTAAACAAAAACACGAAATTAGCACTAGAAAAGTGATAAATCAACCATTAAACATCAAACCTAGGTGATTTAAACAAGTTTTGCCAAGAATAATGAATGAACAGTAGATAATATAGATAAATATGATAAAAATGTTCATTATAATCTTATTACAACTTGTTTGAATGTCTAAAACACAAAAATGAACTCACAATCGTTTAAATACTCAAAACCGACAACCGGGTGATGAAATAACGAAGCGGCTGCTCATCCTCCTTGGTATTTCGTTTTGAACAGATCTTTGGTGGCTGGAATCAAGTATATTTTCGTTCATAGGGTTTAGGGTTCTTAAATATATCATTAAACTTGATAAACAAGCCAAACTAGGTCCAAACAAGCCCATATAAGACGAAATAGTCGTGTTGATGCATTTGGGCAGCCATGGAACACCCCTAGGGCGCCGCGCTACGTGACCATGAAGGGTCAGGTGGCCGCGCGGCGTGGCCATGCTCTTTGGGTCTTCGTTTATCGACTGTTGACTCGTTAAAACTTCGTTTGTGCATACCGGCTTCATCCGAGCTCCGTTTCAGCTGATTCTTTCGTCACTTAACTCGTTTTCCCGCTCTCTTTAACAAGGGACCTATCACATACACAAACATGTAATTTCACACAAAAACAAATGATATTTGTTAATGTTTAAGCGCAAAACGACATAGAAAATAGCAAGGAAAAATGCGTGTTTTACAACACATCATAGAGCTTCTGGGGTTTTACAATATATAACAACTCATAATTTTGAATTATGTTTATCAGTGTGATTTATTTTTGTTTTTTTTATATTTTTTATTTTTACGTGTAAGCAGGCTTCCATCAAGAAAAACTATAGACATGATGCACAAAATGTTGGTGATGAAGGTGGCTTTGCTTCTTATTCTAGCAATTATGGTTTTTTCATCTAATATGGACACAATGCACCAAATGTTTAAATGGGCTAATTAGGTTCATGTTAAACCAGCTGATACGTTTAGGTAAAGGGGCCATGTTTTGGTTAAAACGTTTAACGTGTGTAATTCTTATACATGATGAAAGGGACTAGATATAAACTGAAGTGTAAAATAGTTTAGAAAACTATTATTCGTTATTGCGGCAATATAAGCTTAAAAAAGGACGTGTGTGCAATAATCTTTTCTCCTAGATACTGTTTGCCTTTATTGAAGCTTAGTCGGCTTGTATGTGTCCGCTGCACTAATAATGACGAAAGTACCCTTGCCTTTTCAATTGAGGATCGTGTCAAATGGGGCGTTATAGTCAACTTTCCAAGAGTCATGAGTCTTTCAGAAGGTTGGAAATCCATATTCTGTGATAGTTTCATTCCTAAATTTAGCGGTCACAAATACTTATATGTATACGTGTGTCAATGTATCTGCATGTTATTTAGATGACGTGGACAAAAGCCCGGAAGATGCAAATTATACGGTGGATATTCTTATAAGATGTGCGGTTTCTAAGGATGAACTTTCTAACAAGTAAACTTCATTTTGGGTCGGTCAGGAATTGTGACTGTTTGATCTTTTGAAGGTCAAACCATCATTTAGAAGCGGTTAACGAGTTAACATATTTGCCTCAATATTGCACCCTATTTTGCTTCGAATAGATTTAGGTCACTCATGGTTTCTTATGCATGCAAAGACAAAAAGGCCACATTCATTTCACAGAAGCTTTCATGCAAGGAATTAAATAAAATTCAGTTCACAACAATTTATTTTGAAAGCCTAATTAAATTATTGATGAAGGCTACTAAAGAGTGTAGCTACAGAGCTTATGGGGTTTTACAATATATACCAACTCATAATTTTGAATTCTGTTTATCAGTGTGATTTATTTTATTTTTTTTTATCTGTTTTTCAGAAAAAGTTACAAATTTTGTGCTTTTAAAAATCAAAAATTATGGATTGAATCCTTTAGGAAAAAGACTTTCACTCTCAATCCTATATATGCATTTTTTTCCTCGGTTTTAGTAATTTACACTAACGACCATCCAAAAACCGAATTCAATCTTGACATGTGCCAACCATACGAGAGTAAAAAGATAATCTCTGCCATTTATTATTATTAGTAAATAATAAAAGTTAAATAATATTACTAATAACGGGACCCACCACAAATTCTTATTCATCAATTTCATCCGTCCATAGTCATCTTCTTCTTCTTCACCATCACCAAACTTACACCAAACAAGTCTACAAAACCAAGATCTGTCTTCAACCTTTTTCTCTCATCAGATTTGGGGCCATGGTTGTAACCAAACCAAGCTTCGATGACTCATACAAAATAAAGTCGGTCGTGTGCGACCATCATATTCATTCTGCTAATTTGCCATG
Source organism: Bidens hawaiensis (assembly GCF_021521415.1). Classification (NCBI taxonomy): domain Eukaryota; kingdom Viridiplantae; phylum Streptophyta; class Magnoliopsida; order Asterales; family Asteraceae; genus Bidens; species Bidens hawaiensis. Next base: position 17,457 of record NW_027498678.1, on the reverse strand, counting down.
CCATGAGCGGTTTCCGGGTGTATCGTTTTACAATCAGGTCACTGAGGTGGTAAAGAATGGTGGTGGAGGCAGAGGCGGAGGCTGGGTTGGGCTGTGGATCCAAATCCAAATCACAACAAAATTGGTGATGGATCTAAGAATGATAATCTCAAGGTTACTAATCTAAATCAGGATACTTGTTTAAAGAGATCAATCCATACCTCGATATAGATCTGAAAACACCGGATCTATTTTTTTAACTAAATTCCTAGATTTTCAATTGGAGATTGATGATGATGATGATGGGTAAGTTGTTGCTATACCGAAAGCCCCAAACTAGGTTTTGACATGGTGGTTGTTGGCGGTGATGTCGTGATGGTGATGGGAGGTAGGAAGGAAGGAAGGAAGGAAGGAGGAATATGTGATGTAGGGATGAATGAATGTGAAGTTAGATAGATGGTGGTGGGCCATTAACATAATAGGAGTAATATTTATTTAAATATTGTTTAATCTGTTTAATATCTATTAATAGTAGCAGAGTGGAAATTACTTTTTTGGACTTGCATGGTTGACACATGTTAAGACTTAACTGGTTTTTTGGATGGTCTTTGGTATAAATAACTAAAACTGAGGCAAAAATGAATATAAAGGATATAGGGTGAAAGTCTTTTTCAAAAGGATCCAATCCATAATTTTCGATATTTAAAAGGAAAAAATTTATATTTTTTTCTTATGTTTACGTGTAAGCAGGCTGCCATTAAGAAAAACTATAGACATGATGCACAAAAATTTGGTGATGAAGGTGGCTTTGCTTCTTATTCTGGCAATTATGGTTTTTTCATCTAATATGGACACGATGCACCAAATGTTTAAACGGGCAAATTAGGTTCATGTTAAACCAGCTGATACGTTTAGGTAAAGGGGCTATGTTCGGATTAACGTGCTTAATTCTTATACATGATGAAAGGGACTAGATATAAACTGAAGAATAAAATAGTTTAGAAAACTATTATTCGTTATTGCAACAATATAAGCTTAAAAAAGGACGTGTGTGCAATCATCTTTTCTCCTAGATACTGTTTGCCATTATTGAAGCTTAGTCGGCTAGTATGTGTCCGCTGCAATATTAATGACGAAAGTACCCTTGCCTTTTCAATTGAGGATCGTGTCATATGGGGCGTTATAGTCAACTTTCCAAGAGTCATGAGTCTTTCAGAAGGTTGGAAATCTATATTCTGTAATAGTTTCATTCCTAAATTTAGCGGTCACAAATTGCTTATATGTATACGTGTTTCAATGTATTTGCATGTTGTCGAAGCATGAAATGAATCTGACCTGATCCATGACGATGTTTTCACGGATTTCGAGATGAACGAACCGCGACTTGATCTTCTTCTTCGATTGCTTGAGACCTGCAATGGCTTTTCGGGGGTGTGGAGGTGACTGCTAAGAAATCCTGAGGATCTCTTGTTTACAGACACAAAAATAGGGTGGTGGCTCTTATTGAGCATGACCCCCTAACAAGGAGGTGGAGACCTCCTTATATAGAGAGCCTCATGGCCACCATCATGGTACCCTAATGGGCCTAGCCCAGTTAGGGTTACCTTCACAAAACCCCCTCAGCCCAATAACATTGTATTAGTCCATATAATAAAATAAGCCAAACATAATAAATTTAGGGTCGTAAAACCGGGTTTAGTACCATACCCCTACAAGCCCCCCAAGTCCAGTGTTGCTCCTAGGCGTGCAAGCGTTTAGGTGGAGCGCTGGACTTTATAAGGTGTGTTAGGAAATGAGGCGGTTTTTTTTCCTTTTCTTCGGCCTTGTCTTTATTGTCTTTGAGTTTTGGGAGGTTTTCTCCATGATGGTGACATGTTGTGATTTTTATGATAATGATGGTGCACTGGCATGAATAAGATATAGCACGCATCATAACAATAGTGGCGCGAGGCCTGATAAAAGATAGAGCGCGCATCTCGATAATGATGCTTAATAGTTTGCGCGCGAGGTAGCTTACGAGCTATAAGAATAATGAAGCTTGCGCGCGAGGCGACTTACGAGCTATAAAAATAATGAAGCTTGCGCGCGAGCCGACTTACGAGCTATAAAATAATGAAGCTTGCACGCGAGGCGACTTACGAGCTATAAAATAATGAAGCTTGCGCGCAATGTCGACTTACGATAGTGGCGCGAGGCCTGATAAAAGATAGAGCGCGCATCTCGATAATGATGCTCAATAGTTTGCGCGCGTGGCGACTTACGAGCTATAAAATAATGAAGCTTGCGCACGTTGCGGCTTATGAGCTATAATATGACGATAATGACTGGCCTACAAGGGCCTCTTCTACGCAGGATGACTATCCCAGCTTGTTTTCAAAATAATAATGGAGGCGCAGTCGGCCAGATAATAATAATGTCATATGTGCTTGTGCGACTCGTAGCCGAACCTGCAAAAACATATCAAATTAGCGCGTGGTCGTTTGGGATATTGTTAGGCTCCCGCCCTAAGATTCGGATGTCTTCCATCGCGATAATGTAGTGGTGGTATACCACGATAGTCCCCTAGTTCATTGCTGCTAAATAAAGTTGTCCTTATCCTGATTTGGGATTAGACTATTCTCATTTGTTGTGCCGCTTACGCATAGGTTTTGGCTTTGTGTCACGCGCAGATGCGCTTGCGCATAGGCTTTGGCTTTGTGTCATGCGCCACGCGCAGATGTTTCATGCGCGTGCGCGTAGACTGTGTCATGCGCCACGCGCAGATGTTGCATGCGCGTGCGCGTAGACTTTGTGTCATGCGCCATGCGCAGATGTTTCATGCGCTTGCGCATAGGCTTTGGCTTTGTGTCATGCGCCACGCGCAGATGTTGTATGCGCGTGCACGTAGACTGTGTCATGCGCCACGCGCAGATGTTGCATGCGCGTGCGCGTAGACTTTGTGTCATGCGCCATGCGCAGATGTTGCGTGCGCTGATGTGATATGCGTGAGCATGTGATGCGTAAGCATATGTAATATGCGTGAGCATATGTGATGCGCGAGCATAAGTGGTGCATGAGCATGTGATATGCGACTGCGCTCAAGCATCATGGCGGCGCGCATGTAGAATGGCGGAATGGTTGACCCGCGGTGGCGCGCATGTGACGTGGCTTGTGTTAATAGGTTTAATTATGACGGCGTGTTGAGCGGAGTGGAGCCGCGTTCGGTCTTGTATTCGGCGCGAAGCCGTATGGGTTTATGAGGATTCCCAACCTTTAAGTTTGGCGCATGGCCTTATGGGTTTGAGGATTCCCAACCTTTAAGTTTGGCGCGTGGCCTTATGGGTTTATGAGGATTCCCAACCTTTAAGTTTGGCGCGTGGCCTTATGGGTTTATGAGGATTCCAAACCTTTAAGTTTGGCGCGTGGCCTTATGGGTTTATGAGGATTCCCAACCTTTAAGTTTGGCGCGTGGCCTTATGGGTTTATGAGGATTCCCAACCTTTTAAGTTTGGCACTTGGCCTTATGGGTTTATGAGGATTCCCAACCTTTAAGTTTGGCGCTTGGCCTTATGGGTTTATGAGGATTCCCAACCTTTAAGTTTGGCGCGTGGCCTTATGGGTTTATGAGGATTCCCAACCTTTTAAGTTTGGCACTTGGCCTTATGGGTTTATGAGGATTCCCAACCTTTAAGTTTGGCGCTTGGCCTTATGGGTTTATGAGGATTCCCAACCTTTAAGTTTGGCGCGTGGCCTTATGGGTTTATGAAGATTCCCAACCTTTAAGTTTGGCGCTTGGCCTTATGGGTTTATGAGGATTCCCAACCTTTAAGTTTGGCGCATGGCCTTATGGGTTTATGAGGATTCCCAACCTTTAAGTTTGGCGCGTGGCCTTATGGGTTTATGAGGATTCCCAACCTTTTAAGTTTGGCACTTGGCCTTATGGGTTTATGAGGATTCCCAACCTTTAAGTTTGGCGCTTGGCCTTATGGGTTTATGAGGATTCCCAACCTTTAAGTTTGGCGCTTGGCCTTATGGGTTTATGAGGATTCCCAACCTTTAAGTTTGGCGCTTGGCCTTATGGGTTTATGAGGATTCCCAACCTTTAAGTTTGGCGCGTGGCCTTATGTGCGCATGCACGGCGACGGAGTGGTGACTCGCGGGCGCGCGTGCATGGCGGAGAGTTGCGCTCACGCATGTCGGCGGAATGGTGACCCACCAGCGAGCATGCGTGGTGGCAGTCTTCTGCGCAAAACCCACATGGTGGAGGTCTTTTGCGCGAAACCCGCATGGTGGTTCCCGCGGTGGCACATGCATGGCTGCGGAGTGAGAATCCGCGAGCGCGCGTGCATGGCGGCGGAAGTCTGGTAATTTTTGGATCTACAATTTGAGAGATCTGTAATTTTAAACCTAAAATCCAGGTCTGTAATCTAGATCTAGATCTGTAAATCAGATCTAGATAGATCTGAAGCTCGTAGCGGAGAGAATTTAAAACCATCACAGATCCGGGGGCTTGATCATCCGAATCAGGTAGTTTCTTTTTTGCACAGATCTGGAAGCCTCTTTTAGATCTATGGATCTTTTTGAGCTTTAATAGAACAAGCCTTGAAGCCTTTTTCTGTAAACTTCCAGATCTGGGTTTTTCCTGGGAGAGTTCTGACAGCCGAGACGAAAATCGAAGGGTAGTTCGTTGCCGTCACACGGATGGCGCCAATGTCGAAGCATGAAATGAATCTGACCTGATCCATGACGATGTTTCCACGGATTTCGAGATGAACGAACCGCGACTTGATCTTCTTCTTCGATTGCTTGAGACCTGCAATGGCTTTTCGGGGGTGTGGAGGTGACTGCTAAGAAATCCTGAGGATCTCTTGTTTACAGACACAAAAATAGGGTGGTGGCTCTTATTGAGCATGACCCCCTAACAAGGAGGTGGAGACCTCCTTATATAGAGAGCCTCATGGCCACCATCATGGTACCCTAATGGGCCTAGCCCAGTTAGGGTTACCTTCACAAAACCCCCTCAGCCCAATAACATTGTATTAGTCAATATAATAAAATAAGCCAAACATAATAAATTTAGGGTCGTAAAACCGGGTTTAGTACCATACCCCTACATGTATACGTGTTTCAATGTATTTGCATGTTATTTAGATGACGTGGACAAAAGCCCGGAAGAGGCAAATTATACGGTGGATATTCTTATAATATGTGCGGTTTCTAAGGATGAACTTTCTAACAAAATAATTAAGCTTATTCCACTAAAAGAGCTCGATGAACTGACTGTTTTTTCTGTTCTTATTTCTCAGGCAAGTTTCGTGCTGTCTTTGTATGCTAAACTCTGGTCAGTGTACATGTGTCGTCACTTTTTCGAGTGTTAAGAAATGTTTAGTTGTTTTTTGTTCCAAAACAACTCTTTAATATTATATGGTCAAGTTCGGTTAACGCACATATAATTTTTTGTTTATTTGGTCAACTCTGGTTACATATAGATAACTTATGTAGTGTGCAGCTCATAATAGCAACGGATCGTTTATCCCTGGAAAATTGGGAAGTTACACTAAAAAAAGGTGTCGGAAGTTCTCTCAAGGTTTTCTAAACAATGAAATCCTCTCTTGAACCCTAGAGAAAACATGAAGGTTGACTTTTTTTTTTTACTTTTTTTCAACGATTGTTTTATTCTCTCATACCTATTTATCTATATAAATTTTTGATAGGTTCAAAGTGGGTCTTACAGGAAGGCGGTCCGCGGGATTGAAACCCTAGAGAGCCTATTTGAGAAATATAAAGTTGCAAAAACTCCACTTATTGAAAAAAGATGAAAGTGTTGCACAAAAAGAAACAAATATATACTCAAATTTGTCTAACTCAAAAGTCAATATGGCTTCCTCTGCACTTGCCATGAAATATGAGCTCAAAGCAAGGAAAAGGGTTATGCGAAGACTCGGGTAAACATACTTTTATTATTAAAATGCACATGTTATTACTAGCAAATGGCATAAAATAAATAATAAGAGAATGTGCAATTTGATGCAGATATGCGAGTAGAGACGATGTTGTGGAATTGAACGGGAAACTTGCTTGTGAAATTTGTAGCCCAGATGAAATGGTATTAACAACTCATGTTTAATCGTGTTTTTAAAGACATAAAATTAGAAGAAATGGTTTCTCTTTTGTTTTGTTTTGTGTGGCAAGAAAACCTTCAAGATGCTCAACAGCCTAGGGAAGAACTGGACATGTTTTTTACACAATTGCAAGATACCGCGCCAAGGGCGACTAAAGTTCAACTGGGTGTAAGGTTCAATTTATTTTATTCATATTTGGTTATATTGTTAAATTGTTATTTCAAGGAAATAATGTTATAAGTGATATCAAGGTCTCAAACCCTCATTTAATCTAACGAAACGAGGTATCGTTTGACTTTTGAGGTCAAAGTTATGGCTTCTTTGGTTCAAAAATTTCTATCGATTTTCGACTTGTCATAAATAATAATAAAAATGATTCACATTTGTAGCACTCGTTATTTATTTTTGTCAAATTTCTAAGATGGGAAAGTTATTGATGATTAAAATTTGACATTATATAAATGATCAATGACACATATTTTGACTCAAAATTTTGGTTTTCAGTTTGCTAGAATCTGATACAAGTAATGTATCACATTGCAAGTAAAATATATTTATTCGTAGAATCTATTAAATACATGAGCCGGTTTCCAAATACTTCTTTAGTGAGTTAAAGAGCACAAATTGATTTATCTATTATACGGTTTTGTCGTAGTTTATTTAATATTTTGGATTATTAAATGTGTTTTTTGTATGTTGACGAATCCCCCTTGTGTCCCCGCTGAATGTAAATGAACGAAATGTTTGTTCATTAATTTAAATGAACCAAAAAAAATCATGTTTCTTCGTTTATTTAATAAATGGATATAAATGAAGTTCGCGTCAAATGGTTCAGTTCACAAAGTTTTGTTTATGTTTGTGCTATGAAGTCTTTAACAATTGGTTCAAGAGTTGTTTACTGTATCAAGTTATAGCGCGTCTCCATTTTATGAATTTATCATTTAAAGTACTCTATTTGCGAAATTAAGTTTCATTTGCTCTAAAATATAACATATTGCATATATTCTAGCTTGTAAAGCTATGCTGGTTTTTGTTTGTCAGATTTTACCATGATACTAGGATGGTGGCTTGTGGATATAAAATCTTATAAAGAATCTGATTACCGGAACGAGAGTAAATATCAGCTTGGATTGAAGGGATATCGACTGAAGTTGCTTGATCTTTTGACTAGATTTAGTGGTTGGGTTCACAAGTTTTCTAGAGTTTGGATGTGGTATGATATCTGGTTGTTGAATGTTATGTGTATGGGCGTTGGGTTTATTATTGTTGGATTGGTGTTTTATATAATGCCTGTCATTGTATCCGCTACTTTGGTGTAGGTGTTGATTTAGTCTACTGGTTGATTTGGATTTTGACCGGGGAGAAGTCAAACAATGGGTATGCTGTGTTAATTTAGGAGTTATGTGCTTTATAGTGTTAAAAGGTCTCTACAAATGCAGAGTGGAGACTTTATTACACTTTGCTTATGTTTTGTATTATTTGGTTTGTTTGAATTTTGTAATGTTTGTTAGGTAGTTTCATTTTGTCCAATTTGAACATGTCGATTAAATAGTGTTGGCAGTTCTTGTTAGGTCATTTAGCTTGATTTTTGGTTAGGTAGAGGTTGGTCTTGGTGAAACGCCTCGGACCACTTCTAGCCTTGGTTTGTACTTCGTTTTTGTTATTAAATTTTGGCGGGGCACGCATCTTCTACCTAAAAAAAAATTTTTGTTCGTGTTTGTTATGGTCATACTCGTTGGTAAAGGTGTAAATAAGTTGAACCAAGGCTTAGCTTGCTTAAAACATTTTAAGCTAGACAAGTTCTCACTATTACTAAAATATCATATGATTAAGAAAACTAATAAAAGTTCGATATCATATATTGCAAGAGGTTTAATAAACTAATAGGAGACCGAGTACAGCGTTAACTTAAATACGTAGTTGTCTTCAACTTAGTTTTTATGGATAGTATATTATATCAATTTCAACGGAGCATGTTCATGTTTGCACATGTAACTCAAACGACGAACAAACAGTCGAAGACGAAAAACTAAATGAGCAAGAGTTTCTTGTTCGTGTTTGTTCATTAAGAAGATGAATTAAATTATTCTCTTTTTGGCTAATATTGTTGTCTAAAATTTCAATTCTTGGTATGGTAAACTATAGGAAATCCAAATTTTACTATCGCAAATGTCGGTAACATAACGAGCCACTATCAACTGAACCACAATTGTGTTCCCACCGCAACGCGCAGACACTCTTACTAGTTTAATTTTAAACTTACAACCCATTCAAAATTTTAGATCCAAATCATAATATCAAATACAAACATAAATCAATTTGTTTAATTGAAATCGTGAAAATTGAAATAGAAACTAACCCAATCTAGCCCACAATTAGGTTTATCTTTGTTGTATAAATTGTGTAATCTATTACCCAAATCAATTAAGCGAGTAAACAAACCTGGTAATCTTGTATGCGATTGTAATGATGAAATTGCAACTTGAATTATTCTCTGAATCGTGTCAGATAAACCTATTTGTGGGTTACACACAATGATTTATCGGATAAGACAGAGAATCTGCACATGAAATTGATTTGTTATTGTTCTATGAAGAATCAGAGAAGAACCTAGTTGTTCTCTTCTGTCTAATCGATCGAGATCTGTCAATCCCCTAGGATTATAACATCAGTTTGTTTAAACTAAAAAAACCCATGAGCCCAAATCAATAATTAGACGCCCACTTTACATTATACTTAAGCCTAAATACATATACAAATCCCAAATAACATTTTAGAATTAAACTGAGCCCGCACTCCCGCGTCAACTAACTCACTTAATCTCTAAAGTTATTTTCTCGATCGAAAAGTTAATCCAATAACACTAAAATAACCAACACAATTAACCAATTAAGGACAAGTAATACTATATGAGCAAATTGAAGTCTTGTGCATTCATAAACAAGTGAACATATGTGAATATATACATATAGATGATGTTAATAGGACAATCCATCCTACCACTAGACCTAAGTTATATAACAAGTACAATACACAACCATATGTACTGTTCCTATCATAAGAAATGTCATTTTGAGTTGCAACTAAACAAATCTAAAACTTACATCTATCTAGAGCAACATAAAACCATGGACAAAATACATACACTAACCCATAATAAACACAAAGCAACAAAGCACATCATACACAACCCCATAAAGCAAATTGCATACACAAATATTTATCTATTTACAAGAACATCAAGATTTTGTAACATCCTGAAATTTCTAAAAATAAAATTTAATATATTAATTAATTATTATGAAAAAGTTTACTTGAGTTAGTAGACAAAATAATAAAATAATAAAGATGGAAGGTTAAGTAGGCTTTAAAGATGGAATTAAATATGGACTAAAAAGGAAATATGGGCCTAAGTTCCATTGGCTTAAGGAGTATAAATAACCCTCAAACCCTAATTTTTTCTATTTCCATCCATCTCTACACCATAGTCTACACCTTCAAAAACACACACTTCTTCCATTCCAGTTTTTGAGAAAATAACCCAGAAAGGCACGACGATTTCCGGAGATCTAACCGTAGGAACGGTCTCAAATTTTAACTGAGTATTCATGGCATATAAATTAAGATTTCCATCTATTATATCTTCGATCAGAAATCGGGAATTCCGATTTTTATTGGGAAAACCGTAACAGTAAAAATGGAGTTTTTCGGAAACTGTTTCAGTTTTTCGGCGACTGTAGTGGCAGATTCCGGCGGAGACAATGGGTTTCGCTGGTAGATCTCAGCGAGATGTTCCGTGGTCGCTAGAATCACTCAAATCGGAGTTCGTTTGATATGTTTTGGGCATCTCGAGTGATTTCAAACATAAACCTCAAAGGTACGTTTTTGTTAAAAAGCTTACTTTTCGTGCATGGATTTGCATGAAACTTGGTAGGATGATAGATCGGGTCATGATTATTGTTAAGGTAATGAACTTGATAGTAAACGGGTTAGTTGGTTTGTTTCGGGTAAAACGAGTAGTGTTCGGTTTGTGAAAAGGACGGGTAAACGAAGTTGGTTTTGCATGAAAATTGGTAGAAATCATTTATTCCAGCTAACCCAACATTTTAGAACCCGACACCGTGGCCTCGAGATGCCTAATGATCCGTTCGAATCTAAATCTAGCTTTATTCGGGTGTTTAATCAACTAAAACGGGATTAAGGACCACCTTAGCTCGAATCTGGACACTTCGAAGCTACCTGGGCCATAAACGATCAAACCTCGATCAACCATGGTGGTTAACGGCAGCTGACGGTGACCGAATCGAAGAAAAACCTTAAAAACACGTTATAAGGAGCTGAACAGAACTTATTACGCCGTATAAGTTTATGCAATGTATAAGCTTGCGTCGTATAAGTTTATGCAGCGTATATGCTTGCGCCGTGTAAGTACAAGCAACAGCGTGTATGTATATAAACGTATAAGTTACAGCGTATGTGTATGTAACGTATATGCATGTAACGTATGTGAATGGACCTGTATATGTATGTAACGTATATGTATGGACCGTATATGTATGTAACGAAGATAACCCAACTAGAATGAGTCAAGAAATGTAGTAAGTCTGCAATAGTTAACTCCATAAAGGAACTTGCTAGGATCGTGAGTAACGAAGCGAATGATGAGAAAGTAGATATGATCGAGAAGGACGGGTGATTGTCAAAATATCCTAGTCGAACATGCATGAAAGGATGAGGCTACATAGTGTAGCGAACATGAAAGGAAGACGTTAATAATAATGTAGTTGTGTACCTGAGATTTTTATGAAAGAAACCACTAGCGACACTTCGTTAAAGTATAAGAATAATTAAGAATTGTAACGAAGAACTAGAGGAACATGAGTTCCTTGTTACTCTTATTGTTTGAACTTAAGCTCTATTGTGGTTTGGGAATGAATTTGCTGTTGAGTTTGAGGCTCATATGGCATGTAAGAGTAAGTTGATAAGATTGAAGTCTTTGGATGGCGGTACAGTGAAGGTATATGGTATTAAGGAAAGTTCAGGGCTTAACGTCATTTCGATGATAAAGGCGAAGGTTTGTTAAGGCGAGGGTACAATGCCTACCTGGTGTATGTTGTCGAAGCTACAGCCGAGACGAAAGAAGTGAAAGAAGTTCCTATACTGAGTGACTATCCATAAGTGTTCCCACAGGACCTTCTAGGGTTACCACCGGAACAAGGAGTAGAATTCTAGATAGAAGTAACACCAAGACCACAACCCGTCGGGAAGGCACCTTACCGTCTGGCGCCGTTCGAGATGAAAGAGATAATGTCTCAACTGCAAGAACTTCTTGACAAAGGTGTTTAATGCCGAGTGTTTCCCTGCGAGGAGTACCAGTGGTGTTCATGAAGAAGAAAGACAAAAGTATGAGATTGTGTACAGATTACCGCGAGTTGAACGAGCTTACGGTGAAGAATAGATATCTGTTTCCACGTATTGATGATTTGTTTTATCAATTGCAAGGTGCTAGTTGGTTCTCGCAAATAGACCTCAGATCAGGCTATCATAAGTTGAAAGTGAATGAGGTAGACAATCCCTAAGACAACGTTTCCGACACGATATGGACACCAAGAGTTTCTCGTGATATCGTTTGGAATGAAGAATGCTCCAGCAGCATAAATGGTTATGATGAATAGGGTATGTTATCCTATGTTGGACAAATCTGACATTGCTTTTGTTGATGATAATATTGAAATAATCAAGGAATGAGTCCGACCATGCTGAACACTTGATAGAAGTGTTGGAGACGTTGAAGAAAGGTTAGCTGTACGCTAGGTTTTCAAGGTGTACCAATTATACATGCCATAAGAATTTGGACATCTCTTCAAGCAGGAAGAACGGAATATGAGGCAAAGAAGATGGTTAATGTTGATAAAGGATTATGATTGTTGAAACAAGAATTATCATGGTGAGACTAACGAGGTCGCTGACGCGCTAAGTCGTAAAGTTGAAAAGGTTATCACAACAATTAAGTTGTAAAAATTAATTAGCACTTCGGATTTCATGAGCGAGATCTACGAGGCGCAGTAGAAATTATAAAGAATGAGAGCAAGATGAAAAATGAATGAATTTTCAGGTTACACCAAGACTTGGAAGAGAATACTTACGATGTGAAAATCATATTTGGTCGCCAGAGGATTCCATGTCATGGAGATCTTCGAGACCGAACCCTAGATGATGCTCATAAGTCTAGATACTTAGTTTACATCGAGGTTTTGAAAGGAAAGAAGTCTATTACAATGAAAGCAGATACTGATGAAAGTAAAACCCTTAAGTAGAAGTTAAGTGAAGATGAGTTCATGGTATGTGATAACTGTGGGAGGAAATGATACTTTTCCTACGCGAATAAGAACAACTACAAGAGTTACGAATATGGAGCTGACAATCACACCGCAAGAAGATGCCAGAAACCAAGGACATAAGACATGAAAGGAAGGCGTGGAGATGGTTTAGACTTGTGTTTATTTGAATTGAATCTTAACCCGAGTAATTAGTGTTTTCATTGATAAACATGTGATCATTAGAGGATGGTCCTCTAGAACAAAAGGTATAGAATGGTATTGTAAATATCCATACGAAGGAAAAGACATGCCCGAAAAGGAAGTCGGTTAATATAGCTAGTTATGATGTATCGGGCAGCCTGATATACAGCAGTAAACAACAATGGATTCATAGGACAAGGTGAGGCTTGATTAGTCAAGAAAAGGAAGACGTATCCTCATGGACTTCATGATCAAGCTACCTTAGACAGCTATAACTCATGAACCCTAGGTGTTGATGCAGAGCTGAGAATGAAGAAGGTTTAAGTGGTAACTTAAGGAGTTCTCCGACAAGTTATGCAATGGATGTGCTCAAAAATTGCAAAAAGTGTTCTATCTTGAGGAATAGACAAAGGGATTTCAAGAAGTAATCCTTAAGGAGAAACTGGAAGGGTTTCCTTTTTTGGAATTAATATGTTTTGAATGTATCGCAAATCAGTATAATTGCTAAAAGTTGTAACTAGATAGAAGAGTCATTCAATGCTTAGTGTGGTGACGGTAAATGCAATTTTTGTGTTTGAAAGATAAGAAATACTAACATAGGAAATGATGGGGACTTGCTAAGTCTAGATAACGAAGCATAACATCGAGGACTTCATGGACAAGCTACTGTGGATGGCTAAAACTAATTAACATCACTCGATGATTGTAAGACAAAGGATAAACTGGTAAGCTAGGAAGCTAAATAAAGGATGTGAATATAGGAAGTGTTCCTATTACAAGGACTAAGTAGGTTTCGGGGACAAAACCTCTTTTAAGGAGGGTAGAGTTGTAACATCCTGAAATTTCTAAAAACGATATTTAATATGTTTTTTAATTATGATGGAAAAGTTTACTTGAGCTAGTAGAAAAAATAATAAAATAATAAAGATGGAATGTTAAGTAGGCTTTAAAGATGGAATTAAATATGAACTAAAAAAGAAAGATGGGCCAAAGTTCCAAGGGCATAAGGGAATATAAATACCCCTTAAACCCTAATATTTTCCATTTTCATCAATCTCTACACCATAGCCTAAACTTTCAAAAACACACACTTCTCCAATTCCCGTTTTTGAGAAAATAACCCACAAAGACACGACGATTCTTGGAGATCTAACCGTCGGATCAGTCTCAAACATTAACTGAGTATTCATGGCATAAAAATCAAGATTTCAATCAATTAGGTCTTCGATCAGAGGCCGGGAAGTCTGGTTTTATTGGGAAAACCGTAATAGCAAAAAATGGAGTTTTCCGGCAACTGTTTCAGTTTTCTGACGACTGTAGCGGCGGATTCCGACGGAGGCAATGGGTGGCGTTGGTAGATATTGGCGATACGGTTCCGTGGCTGCTTGAATCACTCAAATCGAAGTTCGTTTGATATGGTTTTGGGCATCTTGAGTGATTTCAGACATAAACCTCAAATATACGTTTTAGTTAAAAAAAACGATTACTTTTCGTTCACGGATTTGCATGAAACTTGGTAGGATGATAGATCGGGTCATGATTATTGATAAACTAATGAACTTGATAATAAACGGGTTAGCTGGTTCGTTTCAGGTAAAACGAGTAGTGTTCGGTTCGTGAAAAGGGCGGGTAAACGAAGTTGGTTTTGCATAAAAATTGGTAGAAATCATTTATCCTAGCTGACCCAACATTTTAGAACCCGACACCATAGCCCCGAGATGCCAAATGATCCATTCGAATTTAGATCTAGCTTTATTCGAGTGTTTAATCAACCAAAAACGAGCTTAAGGACTACCTTAGCTTGAATCTGGACACCCCGAAGCTACCTAGGCCATAAAGGATTGATATATGTCTATTTATACATCTCGAATCCCTTGTAAAGTTTTATGTATGTTATGTTTTGAGTTCGATTAAGTTCGTGTTTTGTTAATCTTTTATTATTTAAGGTTTTGAGTTAAGTTTTATATATTTATCGTATTTTAACTCTTTTGGTGTCTTGCATGTTAAACTTAATTCTTTCTATCTTTTCATGCGAAGTTTAAGTTCGTTTTGCGCGTTATTGATTACATGATTATTCCACTTAGAGTTTTTATTTGTTTTCATGTAGATGGTGGCTTGAAAGTTAAAGAAAAGAAGTTCTAGAAGTTACCTATCGTTGCTTGAGAGTCAAGGAAGTGATCTAACATAAACAAGCAACAAATAACAAAGAAAATTTCGTGGCCCTCCCTAGCACACGCCGCGCCGTGCGACGGGGGTGGCCAGGCCCGGTTGCGCGGCGCCTAGAGCCTGCTGCTCATCCGTTTTTGCAAGTCCAAGCCCGTTTTTCGATATATAAACATATGGTTGCAAACCTAGCCGATTCTAAGCACTATTGCAGCCGATTTTGAGCCAATTTTCCAAGGGTTTGAAGGTTTCTTGGAGGCTAGGAAGAGAGGAGATCATAGAGCTTTCATACAATTGTTCAAGGATCGATTAAGAGGCGTTATTTCATACTTTTTCATCATCCTTGTTCATTATCTTTCATGATATTTCTCTTTGTTATTTGGTTTTGTTATTTGTCTTTGATTATAACTATGCTAGGCTAGACTTCATGTCTACCTAGGTTTGATGAACATGTTTGATGCATGATTCTTGCTTTGGACTAATGTTTTGATTATGGTTTCGTTATTTTAATAGTAAAAGACTTGATTTTGCTTTCATGATGCATATGAATGTTTATTATCTTAATTGATTGTTAATTATAGCTTCATATAAATCTTATATCTCTTGATTTTGTTCTTTAGATTTAGGGTTTATGTTTAATCATTACTTGGTGTTTTGATTATTGTGATTGAATGGGCCCATTAGATCATAGAAGCTTGTTGATAGTTGGTTAGGGTTTTGAATGTTCTGCTAAATTCCAATAGCTGTAAGGTGAGGAGTTGTTCATGTGTCTTGGTCAATCGCATGCTAGGATAGATTAGTGACAATATTCTTGCTTATTGTGTTGATCCTTGTTCATGATGTTGTGTTTAGCTTATCAAGTTATCTAGGGTTTAGTGTTTCGTGAGATTACTTGCTTTAGATACTATTAATTAACCATATTTGATAACTGTGAGGAAATCAATATAACTGATTTCTTAATAATCTAATATTCATTCTTTAAGATTTTACTTGATACGATCAAGGGTTCTTTAGGGTTTGTTATATGAATACGTTTATAAATCAGTTTCCATAATCATGTTATTTGTCCATTGCTTGATGATTGTTGATACATGGGATTCTTACCTAGGTAGATTCTTTCTTTGATTGGTTTCAATCTCGTGATTAATTGCTTGTTTTCCCGTTTACTTATTTATTTGCTTTCTTAGCTTAATATTAGTTTAAAAACCCCCTTTAAACATTAATAATAAATAGTCGTGTCGTAAGTCGAGTCTAATTAGTTAATTAACGTAATTTATAGAGTCTTGTGGGTTTGATATTCTAGGACTTACTTAGCTTTAGTACAATTGACCGGTTCACTTGCCGGTGTTTTGTGTAGTTGAGTCTTAAGTCTAGTTTTTATTACTTGTTTAGTTTAGTTAATATTTAATTGAGTGTTTCCACCACATCAAGTTTTCGGCGCCGTTGCCGGGGACTCTTGGCAATTGCGTTATTTAGTTTTAATTGGACTTATTTGCTATATACGTGCTATTTGTATTATTTTCGTTTGAGTCATAGGAGTCAAATTAAATTTTAGTTTAATTTAGTTTTAGTTTTTATTTTTAGTCTACTCACTTAGTCCGTTGCGTCCTTAAGGTTTATGCCACATCTTCGTTCGTAAGGACCACCGTCAGAAGCTACTTCTACACCGAAATCATCACCGTCCAGTTCGCCACCGGAAAGTCCGAGAAGTCAACCTGACGTTCAGATGGCCGACAATAGAACAATCGCTGCTCAAGCCTGCGATGGCTTAACCGAAAACCAGTCATGCATCGTCGTTCCCTGATCGACAACCCCAACTCCTGGCAAATTTCGTCGTACGTCATGAAAAACATCGTTCAAACCAATCAGTTTCATGGGAGTGATGACGAGGATGCACCGGCTCATATTAACCGATTTTACCGCGTTTTGAAAACTTTCAATTTACAAGGTGCTACTGAAGATGCTCTATTCTTACATCTATTTCCGTTTTCACCTGCGGGTAAAGCTGCTATTTGGCTTGACACTCAACCACCTGGCACGTTTACTACTTGGGAGGCGTTACTTTCAGCGTTTATCAAGAAGTTCTTCTCACCTGCTAAAGCGGCTGTTTTTCGCGATCAAATTCATTCGTTTCACAAGGAACCGGGGGAGAAATATTGTCATGCTTGGGAGCATTTTCAGAACATACTAGCTCGTTGCTCCCAGAATGGTCTCACACCATGTGCTCTCATGGAAAAATTTTACAATGGGTTGAACTACGAAACCCAAGTTCGGTTTGACACGGTCGCAGGAGGAAGTTTACTGGCAAAGAAGAATGTCACCGAATGTAACGATATGTTTGAGAGTTTTGCTCAATCCGATTATGCCAAAGAGCCACATCGCGGGAATTTCACTCCCGTCACTAGTATATCCTCATCCGCTCGAGGTATACACCAGCTTAATCTGGATACTAGTGTGGCTGCTACTTTGGAATCACTAACTAGAGAGGTTAAGGAGCTTAAGGCCAAGGTGGACAGGTGTGAATTTTGTAGGGGTGGACATGGTACGTTGGAGTGCTCGGTGATGAATCAATAGGTCGACTTTGTTGCTGGTCAGAATAGGTTTCCCAACAATTACTTCAACAACAATCAGAGTTGGAACACTTATAAGAACCCGAATCAGAATAATGCTAATTGGTGTCCGTCGGGTGCACC
>NW_027498677.1:0-116148 GCF_021521415.1 Bidens hawaiensis | reverse complement strand
GAGAAGGGACTTGATGAGACTGCTGTTGCTGCTGTTGCTGATACTGCTGCTGCGACAGTTAGTGCTGCCGGGAAGAGACTTGATGAGACTGCTGCTGCTGCTACTGCTGCTGTGACGGTTAGTGCTGCCGGTAAGCCTGGAGTTGAAGAAAACGGTGCAGCTGAGGAGAAACAAGAACATGGTATTAAACTTGTTATTTTCTTGTAAAAAACTCTCATATCTCTTATCTCTACATGCATTTTATGTAATACAACATTATATGTAATTAAAAAACAGATGGTCAAAGTGCATCTGAAACAGATAATGTCGATCAAACAGCTGAACAAGATTTGGATGATTATGTAAGCGATTATTCACCTTTAAGTTTGCAAATGCGTATCGTGCTTTTTTATTATTATTTAACTCTATTACAACTGGTTGGGATAAATTGAAAATGTTTTTGAATTAACCCAAACTATATTTTCTTTTTACAGTCTTGGAATAAGGCAATGGATAACAAGTTGAAGAAATTTGATAAAATTTGCTCCGAGATCAACGAGTTGGTCCGTCAAGGAAAGGATAGACATCCATCAAATGAGAATATCTTTGCTAGATGTTGTGAATGGGAAAACAGATTCACTAATAATGTGGTCCCTAAAACACAAGATTCAGATGTTGGTGTTGGTGGTCCAGTGGCTGCTCTAAAAGGTATTTGGGTTAAATTAATTATTAGTATAATTAAAACGCTCTTAAAACACTTATGCTGTTCTTTTAAACTTATTACATCTGTGTGATGCAGTTGATTCAGATGTTGGTGTTGGTGGTCCAGTGGCTGCTCAGAAAGGTATATCATATATGTACCAGCTTAATTATATACCAGCTTGATTATAATCACAGTTGAACATATTACATCTTTGGCTGTCGTAAAAAATGATGCAGGTGATGCAGGTCAAGAAAACAATGTCTCGTGCATAGATATTTATGAAGTTGTTAATACAGTGGTTGCGTGGGCAAAAGAGAGTATGTAATTATAAATAAAAACCAAAAGGGGTTGAAGGTATTTACTTATAGTTACAATTATTTTCAGTCAAATTTAATGTGAGTTGTTTTATGTTTAACAGTTGACACCGGATTGTCAACAAGTGATAGCCTCATTACACTGAACTCTACATATCTTCTGAGAGAGGTTGATGTATCCGCTAGTGTCATGGTAGATGAAAAAATAATTTCAGAGTATATATTTTGTTGTCTTGGAGACATTTGGGAGGAGGTCTACAAGTCCACTCACACAGAATCGTTCAAGGTGGTCTTTGAAAGCTTCTGTCCTGGCATTTATATAGCCGCCAATGCAATGGATGCATTCAGTGAAGTAATGAACTATGAAGAAAAGAAAAAATCTGCAGCATCACCGTTCAGATTCTTTGCTTCAAGCAATGTGCTGGTACAAATTAATCTATTTTGTTTGTACTATTAGAAAACGCTGAATAAACGCTTTAATCATCTGCATTTTAATTAATATACAGACAAGTGACCATTATTCTGAGCAAGGAGTGGAATTCTATCACTAAAGGAGGTTGCTATACTGCTCGTGCCAATTCTACAACACGATCATTTCGTTGTGGTTACCTTCAATCTTCAAACAAGAGTGATAGACTTACTTGACAACAGTGCAAACCAAGAAATACCAGCTGATGCAAAGTTTAAAAGCTTAGAAGATAAATCAAAAGCAATTAGAGAGAATTTTGAAGAAAGTACGGAAAGACTCCTGATATACTGGTAAACATATATACCTTTAACCCAAAAAACATACATACCTGTTATAAAAATTTTCAAAATACTTAAATTGCTTTCTATTTTGTGTAGAGAAACATCTTTTGCATGTATCTTAAAACAATTAAACACCCCATTACTCAGCAAATCCAAGTAGCAACAATCAATAGATTGAAGATGACATGGAGAACAAAAAGTAATGGAATAGATTGTGGTATTTTGGCTATGAGACACATGGAGAAATATGATGGGAAGAGACCATGGGGGTGTAATCTCCAAAATGAAGACCCTGAACAACAAAGACAGCTAAAATGGTTGAGGTTAAAGTATTTGTGCAAAATCCTCCTCTCGGATATAAACCAACACAGAAATACTCTTATCAAGAAAGCACTGCTATTCCATGAAAATGACGACACTCGTTTAACCGGAGTAGAGTTGATTGATGAACTTAAGAAACGGCAACAACAAATTTGAATGATTTCAAAAGTGACTGCTATGTACTTTAAGATACTTGTTATGATATGGACTTCTGTTATCAGTTTGTAATGCACTTTAAGATAATAGTTACATGTTGAATCAATGTTTTAACACAAACATAAAAATTTTATTATTACCAAAACACACATATAAACACACCATCACAAACATACAAATTTTATTACTACTAATCTCTGAGTGACACACATAAAAACACACCATGAAAAACCATCACATACTAATCTCTGAGTGACATAAGAAACTTCAACTTCAATTCCATTGAGCAATTCAGTTCAAGAATTGCCTTGCCCAAAAGTTTTAACTCGTCAAGCTCTATCTTTCCTACATCAACCATAAACAAAACAGCAGGATCTCAGATACAACTAGCGGGCATCCGAGTAAGAACTTTTGTAATGAGATCCCTGGCATCCAAGCTGTTGCTAGTCTTTACAAATTCTTCAGTAAGAGTTTCCCGACAAGCTTTATCTACCTCGATTTGAGCCTCAATTCGCCTTTTGAGGGCAGCCTTACAGGATCTGGATGATGATGATGATGATGATGATGATGATGATGATGATGATGATGAGCAATCCATTATTAACTAAAAAAAATTATTTAAAATTATGTAGGTATATGAGTTTCACAAATGTGGTGTAGGTATATATATCCAAAATGCTCACAAACAAAACAAAAGGGTGTCCCAAGCTTGGGAAACGCACCGGACGAATAGTAACTGTAATAAAAAACAAAAGGGTGTCCCACGCTTGGGAAACACACCAAATTGTCTCATGTGTTTTTTTTTTAATCTAGAGATTACTTGCATTTATATCACCTGTCAGAATTAATTGATCACAATTATACGTCACCTGTCAAAAATGCCGGGAAAAATATTATGGTAATGATAGCCTACATTATAGTTAAGTTATATCTTACTAGATCTTACTATATCTTACTACAAATCAAACTTAACTACATTAAGTTTGGTTATTCAATCACACTAACAGTTTCAGAAAGATATACTCAAAATGAATTCTTCTGAGAAAACCTTGAAGGCCATAGTGAAAAAAACGATGGATTTTCAGAAAGATAAAGACGACTCTTTGTTGAAGAAAGTCGAAGCGATTAGGGCTACACTCACAGCCGAAAAAACAAACACCTTCCAATCCTGTAACCTCATGTTGTGGGAAGACGACATTAAGTTTCGAGCAATGGTTGCTGATTATCAGCAACAACAGTCTGAATGCTACGACTCAGTGTGTGAGACCCTGATTGAAACCATAACTACGGTGTCAACCAACATGAGTTTTATGGATATGGGGCGGAGATTGTGGACAAGGCGGAGTGATGGTGATGTTAGCTTTGCTGGTCTTGGTTTTTTTTTGTGATGTATTGTAATTAATGGTACTTTTTGTATCGCATCTTTTGATGAATGGTAAATATATATTATCTTAAAATGCTTTCTTAACATGTTTTATGTATTGTAATTAAGGGTACTTTTTGTGATGCATCTTTTGATGAATGGTAAATATGGATTAATGGTTCTCATCTTTTTTTGTTAAAAATGCGTGTAATCAATTAGGTTCAAATATGTTATATAATTGTTCAAAAGAGTCTGTTATGCTTCCAACCCGCTACTGTACAAAGATATATATAAATATCCCAAAAAACTAATAAAAAGCATGTGTACAACATCTCCTTTCTAAACCCTCCTATATATATACTTATATATCTAGTTTTGTTTTCAATAAAAACTCCTTTTTCACCATGGAAGAAATCTCATCTAGGACCACCACATCCAGTAACAGAAGCAATCGATCTCAGGTTTATTGTTTTTGTAGTCAAGAAGCCATTCAAAGAACATCAAGCACCACCAAAAATCTAGGTCGGAGGTTCTACAATTGTGCATCTCAGGTTAGTGAAATTGCAAATAAAGTTGGAATTTATCTACAATTGTTGACCATAAACCCTATATTTTTTTTAACTTAGGGCAAAAAATGTGATTTCTTTATATGGTCTGATTGTGTTTCGTCCACAAGATCTGATGTGTGCACAAGATGTACAGACATAATTTCTATCTTGATAAGGGCAAATAAGTCATTAGAGGATCAACTTGCAAGGAGTGTAGCTTCAAGGATTGAATCAGAAAAAAAAAGTGAAGATATTGTATTTTATTTGCTTCTTGTTGTTTTTAGGGCTTTTAATTAGTTTTGTAATTAAAAGCTAAGAAACTTTGTTATGATTTTAGACAAGCTATTATGATGTATTTTTATGTTTCTGAACGCATTTAAAGGCTTAATGAGTAGTTTAGTTTGAGTGTTTCCGTAGTTTAGTTTGAGTGTTTCCAAAATCACACTGTATTTACTTCATTAAAAAGAGGTTATTATAATATTTCATTAAAAAGAGGTTATTATCAAAAATCAATAAAAATATGTCCCTCCTGAGTTTCGAACCCGCGATATTTGCAATCTATGTTTAATCACAAGCACCTCAACCTTTTGAGCTACACCTTGAGAACGTAATTGAACCTCTTCTAATATTTATATAACGAAATTTAGAAGTTTAAAATTTTCATTTTTACCCGCCAATTAATCGAGTTATCTTCTGGAAGACTCACAAATCAATTAGCATTGAGCAAACCCTAATAAATGATCTGCTAGTGTATTTATTGAACTCTCATCAATCTCAATCCTACCAAACAGCTTCATTAATCTCAGGTGAGCACCAAATATTTTTTCTTTTAGTCAGTTACATTTATTGGCGTTAATTAGTATATATATATATATATATATATATATATATATATATATATATATCGTTGATGACACAGTTAATAAAAAAATTCTTGGAAGATGGATAAGTTTTGGATGTCAGTAGGCGACAGGTGCAGTAAAGCATATGGAGATGGTGTTAAGGCATTTCTACATTTTGCAGTTCGTAATTGCAAGGAGACATCACCACCAATTTCTGTTTCATGTCCATGTGTTCGGTGTTTGAACCACGTATCTCTTAGTGTAGACGAGGTAGAGCATCACTTGTTCAGGTTTGGAATTGATAAGAATTATACTACTTGGATAAAACATGGAGAAGCCGACACCAACATTCTAACTATTTATGTTGATAATACTGGGTTTGCCTGCACTTGCATTCCAACTAATTATGATAATAATAATGGGTTTGTTGACACCAACATTCCAACAGATGCATGTGAAACTGTAGAAATGGTAAATGCTACAAAAGACAATTTCAAAGGCGACAAGAAGTATCAACAGTTTCTACAACTACTTGTTGACGCTGAGAAGCCTCTATATAAAGGATGTCTTGACTTCACCAAGTTGTCTGCATTAGTACAACTACTCAACTTGAAGAGCAAGCACGGGGTATCTCATAAGTTCGTTGATGAACTTCTGAAATTGTTGAAAAATATGCTACCTGCAGATAACGAAATGGTAAATAATATGTATGAGGGCAAAAGGATGATGAAGGCAATGGGCTCAGGATACGAAAAGATACATGTGGGTATCAATGACTGCATTATTTACTATAAGGGTTACAAGGATTTGAAAGCATGTCTAGTTTGTAACAAGTCAAGGTGGAAGGTGGATGAGAAGACTAACAAAACTTACATAAACACGCCCGCTAAGGTACTGTGGTACTTTCCCATTATTCCACGATTCAAGCGCCTCTTTCAATCAAAGACCACAACAGAGAATTTAACATGGCACGCCACGAGTACCAACAAACCTGGTGTTTTACGCCACCCATCAGATTCACCAGCATGGAAAGCCATAGATGACAGGTACTCTGATACCATCGGAAGCGATCCAAGAAATCTTCATCTAGGGATTTGCACTGATGGGGTCGACGTACATAGAGGCAACAGAAACCACAGTGTCTGGCCTGTTTTAGCAGTCATTTACAACCTTTCACCTTGGATGTGTATGAAAAGAAAATTCATCATGCTTTCCTTAATAATATCCGGAGTGCCAGGAAACAATATTGATGTGTTTTTACAGCCTTTAATTGACGATCTAGCATCTTTATTTGAGGTCGGGGAGCCAACATATGATGCGTATAAACAAGAAATGTTTACACTATGTGCAGTTGTGTTATGGACGATTAATGATTACC
Source organism: Bidens hawaiensis (assembly GCF_021521415.1). NCBI lineage: Eukaryota > Viridiplantae > Streptophyta > Magnoliopsida > Asterales > Asteraceae > Bidens > Bidens hawaiensis. The sequence continues at coordinate 109,794 of NW_027498677.1, read as the reverse complement.
CTGCTCTTGGTACACTATGTGGTAGCCCTTACAGTGGATTCAAAGGTTGTGTGGTGTGTCGGGGCGACACTCAGTGTGTTCGACTTTATCACACAAAGAAGCAGAGTTATGCTGCCCACAGAAGGTATTCATCACATGACTACCCTTTCAAAAAACAAACAAAGACATTCAACGGAAAAGAGGAGATAAGAACCGCTAAAGAGCTTATGACAGGGGAAGAGATATACGACGAGGTCAAAAACATTAACAATGAATGGGGAAAGGGATCTGAATCCCTAAGTGGGAGTAAGAGGAAAAGGGATAACACAACGCCGCACCAATATTGGAAGAAGTTCAACATATGGTACCAATGGCTCAACTATTGGAAGTATTTACCTGTTCAACATTGTATTGATTTGATGCATGTTGAAAAGAATGTGGCAGAAAGTATTGTCGGGACGTTGCTGAAAATTCCCGGTAGGACAAAAGATGGATTGGCATCTAGAAAGGATTTGGAGATTTTAGGGATTAAAAAGGAGTTTCAATCGAAAGCAAAAGGCAACAATACAGAATTGCCTACAGCATGCTTCACATTATCAGCGCAAGAAAAAGACATGTTTCTTGAAACACTGTATAAACTGAAGGCTCCACTAGGGTATTGTTCTAACTTCTCTAGTTTGGTGAATCTTAAAGAAAGGAAGCTACAAGGCCTTAAATCACATGATTATCACATGCTTATGCAGCAGTTTCTGCCCCTTGCAATACGGTCCATCATGCCAGAACCAATGAGAAATGCTATAATCAGGCTTTGTTTTTTTTTCAAGTCAATTTGTAGCAAATAAATCATTGTAGAAGAGCTTGATAAGATGCAGGAAGAGCAAATAGTTACACTGTGCCTGCTGGAGAAGTACTTTCCGCCATCATTTTTTGATTTCATGGTTCACTTAACCGTGCACCTTGTTAGAGAGATAAAATTATGTGGGCCACCATGCTTTCGTTGGATGTATCCCTTTGAAAGGTGTATGAAGGTTATCAAAGGGCATGTGCGAAACAAAACTTATCCGGAAGGGTTCATTGCTGAGGAGAACATTGCGGAAGAAACAATCGAGTTTCTGAGCAAATACCAAAAAAACATCAAGAGTACTGTTGGTATTCCACATGATAAGCATGATGATAATGGGGAGACAATCCCTGTCACAGGCGTTAAATCAGTTGAAGTTTCTCCTGATCTTTTCAAGAGAGCACATTTCTATGTGGTGCAGAATACGCCTGAAATAGCGCCGTATATCGAGTAAGTATTACTAACATATATACTCTAAATTATATATATATAAATATATATAGGGTGCAGTTACTGTACACTAATGCCTTAACGTACGGTAGTTACGCGAGACGTTCAAAGGCAAAAAACAAAGCTAAAAACCTAAAACGCTAAGCAAATGCACCCAAAATTAATATATACATATATATATATATATATATATATATATATATATATATATATATATTAATTCGCAATATATTATACTCTTACTTGCAGACAACACAAGACCTCTTTGAAAAACCAAATGCCTGGTAAACGACAAGCATTGCTAGAGAATGAGCATACTTTAAAGTTTGGTGACTGGTTACGCGACAAGGTAGATCAATTTATTAAGTCTTCTATAATTTTAAAATTCTTTTAAGTTTCTGCAATGTAGGTGAAGAATCTAATCCTTGTAATGAAATTCAAGTTGAAAGAGAGCTAGCGGGCTCCCCAGGTTCTGTATCGGAAACCGCAAAGTGGATTGCACACGGAGCACACCGCAACGTTTACAAATACGACTCGTACGGCATCAACGGTTTTGAATTTCGTACAAAATCTCATGATGGTAGAGTTTACCAGAACAGCGGGTTGGTGTAGAGGCGGATGACATGCACACCAAAAAAGACGTGGTAACGTATGGACAAAACTTTTATTTTGGGGTTTTGCTAGAGATATGGGTCCTAGATTATCATACTAAAAGAATTCCGGTCTTCATGTGCCAATGGGTTGACCGTAAACACGTCAAACATGATATTCTTGGTTACACGTCGGTCGACCTAAACAAATTTGGCCACAAGGATGATCCGTTCATATTGGCCTCGCAAGCACGCCATGTGTTTTATGTCCAAGATCAGCTGGATAGAAAAAAGCATGTTTGTCCTCATGACTCCACCCAAGAATTATAGGCATTCGTATGACGAGGTCAATGAGGAATGTAGTACGGTAACTTTCCCTCATGAGGGTAATACATTGCCACTTGTACAGCCAAATCAACTGCTTCGTAATGAGTCCTCGGATGATTACTGGCGGCCCGGGAAAAAGTCTACAACTATTCGTAATGGAGATTGACACCAATGTCGGGGTTGTGTTCGTTCGGCTAGTTAGATGTAAATAATGTTTAAATATAGTTGTGATACATGATATCACCATTATTTACTTTCTACTTATTAATTCAAACTAAAGAAATACTGGTTGTTTTTAATACTATTACTACTTATACGTACATGCCGTTTTGTTGAATTCATTTCATCTTCCGGCTATTTTGGTCAATTGGTGTCAAGTTCAAACATACATCATGTTACATCGATAAAAGTCACAATTGACTTGTAGTGTACCATAGTAAGATCAATAAAGTCATTACACTCATAACTGACTCGTGCTATATCAAAGTTACATTAATACAAAGAAAGCCCAAAAATGCATCATTTCTCGTATGATGGTTTTGTTTCTTGCACAACCTCTATTTGATAATGTTTCAACATACTTTTCAACAGTTGGTTTCCTGCAAAACATTATCAACTCATTTTATAAAAAAGACCATTATGCCCTTCTTTTCACTAACCTGCATAGTGCATACCAAAATTGTACCCTCCAGACTTTGAAGAAGCCTTTGAACAAATAAAATTTAGTATTGAAAAACCTCTTCCAAACTCAATGCCATCACCAGTAACCTTAGATTTAAGATTTGGTGACGGCATTGAGTTTTGGAAAGGATTTTATCAAAATTTAACATCTTTGGGAAGTTTAAGATCTGTGGAAACCTTAGATATTTTCTGCTTGGCCAAGTTTGGAATTCACATAACATATATAGAAGTGTAATAAATTTTAGTCACCAGTTTTATTGCAGTCATAAAAGTCTCTGTTGTTATATAGTTGGTTGTTGAGTGTATAACTGCATACTACCTGTCAAAATGGTTTCCACACGCTTTGGAAACGCACAGAAGCTAATTAATTTTGGAAATTAATTACATTTATACATACTACCTGTCCAAAATCCTGGAAATATATTTATGTAATGATAGCCTACATTCAAGTTAATTAAAATAAAAAAAACTAGTATATCACATGCTTTGTACGCTTTTAATACCTGTCAGAAAATCTTTGAAATATATTTATGTAATAATAGCCTAAATTGAAGTTAATTAAAATAAAAAAGCTAGTTTATCTTACTAGATACGCTACAAATCAACTGAACTACAATAAATTACTGTCTCAACTACCAAAAATTAAATTTTAGGTTTATTTTGTTATTCACTCACACTAACATCTATTTTAAAGTTATTTATAAAAAATCAACATCAACTACGCTTAAAAAATGCAACCAAAATATAATAATAACATTTACAGTTAATAATAACATTTACAATAATAACATTCACATAACATATTAATACCAAAATATAATAACATTTACAATAATAACATTTACATTAATATAGAAAACCAAATTACATAAAACTAACTCCTAGCATCCGATTCCATATCGGAATCTACATCGGATTCTGGAGTCCTGCCATCAGATTCCGTATCCGAATCTACATCCGGATTCTCTTCTGGAGTATGAGAGAGCATGATCCTCTCGTACATGCCATCGGAGGTGTAGGTGGAGTCCCTAAGCCTATGGAGGCGAAGGTTCACCTGAGAATGGAATGCCCCATAAACGGACACCGCCTTGAAGTGCTCCAAGTCGTTCAACTCGATTTACGCCACCTCGATTCCCGGCACTACCATTTCAATGCTGAAATAATCAGCATTCGTGTACCCAAGCCACCTAACCATTCGGTTAAGTTGTTGGTACGTGAAGGTGTGAGGGTGGACATAGTCCACAAACCTCACCCTTTGATTCCTCCGAACGGCGCCGGAAAAAAAGTGGAATTGTATGGTGAAAAATGTGGGGTCGTAGTAGATGGGGGCTTGAGCATCCGGTGCACGTTCGAGCCAAGCTGCAGCCATTATCGGAAATTATAATCGGAAGAAAGGTGGATTGTGATTGTGGATTCTGATTATGGATTGTGATTGTGATTGTGGATTGTGATTGTGATTGTGACTGGTATTTAAACACCATCGGAAACCGCCGGTACATCTCCCTGACAATTTGAAATTGGCGGCACAAGAAACTGTAAAGGCAATGATGCGTCGCCACTCGTCAAATCAACGTGTGGCCATTAATTACGATTGGACACGCTTAAAAATATTATAGTGTGACCATTTATCACTTATAGCCACACAGAATAAGTGTATCCGTGACAATAAAAAACTTAGAAAAAATAAAACTAAGATATTCTTTGGTCACACAACCTCATATAGTGGCCATTAATTACTTTTTGGACACACTTAAAAATATTTAAGTGTGACAATTTCTCACTTATAGCGACACATAATAAGTGTATCCGTGACAGTAAAAAACTTATAAAAAATAAAACTAAGTTACTCTTTAGTCACACAACGTCGTATAAGTGACCATTAATTACATTTGGACACACTAAAACATCCTTTTAGTGTGACAATTTATAACTTATAGCCACACATAATAAGTGTATCCGTGACAATAAAAAAACTTATAAAAAGCAAAACTAAGATACTCTTTGGTCACACAACCTCGTATACGTGGCTATTAATTAAATTTGGACACACTTAAAAATATTTTATTGTGACCATTTATAACTTATAGCCACACATAATAAGTGTATCCGTGACAATAAAAAACTTATGAAAAATAAAAGTAAACTACTCTTTGGTCACACAGTCGTGTAAGTGGCGATATATTTTAAGCGTTTTAGCCACATAACTAATAAATACAATGGTTGTTCATCATATTTCGCCACTTTATTAAAAATGTGGCTAGAAAATGTGACATTAGGTCACACAACGTAATATAAGTGGCTATATCTTTTACCTTTTAGACACATCTCTAATCAATACAGTAGCCGTTTGTCAAATTTGGCCACACTATTCAAACATGTGGCTAGTTAAATGTCACAGTTTGTGGCTAATGCATGTATTTTTGGTCATATGTATCAAAGATCAAACAAACTATGACTGTAGGTCACATTTCACCACACGTTTTTTATAATGTAATTAGTTTTTGTCACAGTTTTTTTCAAAGTGTGGCGAAAAGTACCTGACTAGGTATAGAATGGTCATGTGAAGAATAATATGTGTGGCCAAAACATTCTGGAAGGTTTTCAAACATGGTCAAAGACCTTTTAGCCACACATTTAAGCCGAAGTGTGGCAAATCTCCCAGACCACATGTGTGGCGGAAGGTCGATATTCACGTAGTGATTGTAAATTGCTAAGCACAATGGCCAATTGTGTTTAACTATTTACCTTACCTTTGTATTCTAAACATTTATTGATGTTAACTAGATTGCTTTTTGGATTCAGTTTATCGAATCCATTTAAATTACTCATCTTGATAATATTCAAGATATTCATACTCGAGTAATGATATCCTTTAATTCATGATCTTGACCAATTCCTTCCGTTTTATTCCCATCGATTATACTCTTGAAGTTTCAAAGTTTGGATAACTTATTCTCTTTGAGTTAATATGTCCTTATGTCTTAGTTTAATTCATTTATTTCATCTTTCTATAGATGATGATTATTAAATAACATAATTCTTGTAATTTAAAAATTTTACTCTCTCTTTTCCTTTGCATATAAACGTTCTTGTGTAAAGACACCATCTATATGCTAATATCTTTTTTTTATATACATTAGGTATTTAAATACCCTTATACAATTACAAAATTTATCATTTAAAATGAGATTACAAACACTTTACAAGAGTTAACTAAACTATTAGTTATTTCTAATGCCTTTGGATCTTGAACATTCATTTGGCATACTCTTGTCTTCTTCTATTATTGATTGTTGGATGCTCCTTGTGCGTTCAATATATTAGCTTTTCCTTTCTTAGCACTGCTTCCACTTGCGTTGCTTGTCTTATTTGGACATTCCGAACTGAAGTGTCCGTTTTCTCCACAACTAATACATACAACTGTTTTCCTTTTGCAATCGTCTTCCGAATGACCGAGTTTCTTGCAAAAGTTGCATGTGATCAATGGAATATTTTTGATTGGTTTTAAACACTTTCCATGATGTCTTCTGCCACAGTTATGACATATTGGTCTTGTGAATTTAAATGACCCTTCCTCATTTTCTTTGTTTTTCTTTGTTTTCTTTGCCTCGGTTTGTTCTTTCTTTCCTTTACCATTCTTATCCTCTTCTTGATTTATGATAAGACCATTCATAAGATAACCGGCTAATCCCATGGCTGAATCAGCGGTTTGAGGCAAATGAGATCTTACCATATCTCTAATCTCCCAAGGTAAACCCCAAATGTTGCGGGTTACTTTATTGGATTCAGGTATTACCAAGTGTGTTACCAATCTACAATACTCATGAAACTTAGTGTGTTACCAAGTGTGGTACCAATCTACAATTATTGTATTCCTTGAGATTAGTGCCTTCCACCTTGTGGTTCAAAAACTTAGTTTGAATAAGATCAGTTTCATGCATGGGACAGAACTTTTGTAACACCAGTTCTTTGAATTCTTCCCACTTCAATTGGTACATAGTTTCTCTACCGTTTGACATGATCAGGGTATTCCACCATTCCAAAGCTTCGCCTTTCAAGTATTGAGAGGAGTATTGAATCTTTTGAATCTCAGTACATTGGATGATGATAACAATGGATTCGATTTCTTCAAGCCATCGTACAGTTGATATAGCACCTTTATCTCCATAGAATTCTTTTGGTCCAAATTTCTTGAAGTTCTTAAAACTACTGCCTTAAATTCCTAGTTGTTTCTTGAATTTACGATTGAATTTGCTCTCAGCGTTGGAGCTATGAACACTTTCTTCATGATGAGAAGGATTTCGGTATGGATATGTTCTATTGTTTGAATGTCCAGGTTTACCTTTACGTGCTTCCCCCTGCATCGATGAGAGGAGTCATTGAATTATGAATCATTTCTTGGATTTTGACCAGATACTGCTCAGGAATCTCCTGTGCAGGTTTTGTCATATCCTTGTTGCTTCTATGAGTTGACGCTTTGTCATTATTCTCTTGATTGTTTGGGTTTGATATTTTTTAAACACAATAGATTTTAGTATGAACGAAATTCTTATTTATTTACTAACGTTAGAATGTTTGTTACAAGAGTGTAACATTTGAACAATTGATATAAGTGAAAAAGATTGATTTGTTTATAGAATGTTTTATTAAGTATGTTGTATTTCGAGAATATTTCTTTCTAATCTTCTTGAGGTTTGTTCGTCTAGTAATAAAACAATCTAATTATTTATTCTTTGTTTAAGAATATGATGTTTGAAATGATCGTATGAAACGATAATTATTTTACATTATTTTCCAAGTTATCTTAATGATGGTAGTCGACGGGGTTCTTGAGAGGCATCAATACTTTCTTGTTGTCTATTCTTGAAATTAGGGGTGAGCAAAAAACAATTCGGAACCGTCAGAACCGAGGAACCAGAACCGAACCGGTGCCTCAGAACCGGTTGTGTGTGTACCGGCTCGGTTCTCGGTTCTCGGAATTTGCATTAAACGGTTCCCGGTTCGGTTCCGGGTAAAACCGGCGGTTCTAGACTTGGAACCGAAGAACCGGAATATTCAAAACGTTTTTAAATAAATTTGCCAATCCCCATTTTTTATTATGTAACTTATTAACCGGCATCCATTCAATCATTTTTTAATTTAAATCTTCTTTCTTTAAGTTCAAGAACTAGCAACCATGATCAATTTTGATTTTAACTATGAAGGTAATTTAATATAAAATGATATGATCTTTCATTAATCTATCGTTGCTAATGATTTATTTAACTTAAACACATAGGTTTTAATAAAAAAATATAACGGATGTTCATGTTGTAAACTAAATTAGTTTTACCGTGAAAGAAGACATACAATTGTATAAACTTGTTTGGCAATTTGCAAAGTTTGCATAACTCATTTAATAAATAAATGATCGAACTGGTTCTAGCCAGTACCGATTAGCGAGAACCGGCTTTAGCGGTTCTGGAACCGAACCAGTTTACTATAATAGGTTCCGGTTCCGGTTCTATTTTTTACTCATTTTCGGTTCCGGTTCCGGTTCGGTTCTCGCGGTTCTGAACCGTTGCACAACCCTACTTGAAATAGTTAGTATATACCTTTTGTACAAATAGACCACGAGAATTTCTATAATTCTTTTTCTAAGTCTTTTTCATTTAATTTTTGCTAGTTATTTCATGTAATGTTGACTTGAATTTAGTCATCTTTTTAGACTTTGTCCACCTGGACCTTTCCTTTATTGTCTAGCTATTACTCTTTCACTTCCAGATGTACTTGGAAGAATTATCTTGAGAGTTTGTGCAATCTTTCTTGACTTAATTCTTTTAAAAGATACATTAATAATTTCGATGAAATTTAAATATATCTCTTATACATGTTATTACAAGATTATATGACATTTATTACATTTGCATTGTGTAAAACTACTAAGGTCCTTATTTCTTCTATCGAATAACCAATTTCTTGATCGTGTTTTCCTTCTTAGCGTTTTCTCCTTTCCGTTCTTCTTTTCACCTTTCTTTAGCATCCATTTTGTCACACCCCGACCAAAAACGGCGGAACATGCCTGGGTGCAACGGATTTCCCAAATACACAAGACGCTATTTAAGCGACAATATTTAATCAACTCAATTAATTCCATAAAAATCATTATAAGTCACATAACATGTTAATACAATAACCAAAACAAATCATAGCAAATATCTTATTGTTCATTTTTGATAATATACTAACGGTCTTGATTACGTTTTCCTTCAAGCCCCGAGTCAACCAAAAGTCAAACCTGTAACATTGCATAAAATAAATTTTATCAACACAAAGGTTGGTGAGCAATTTCATAGTTTTGAACAATATATATATATATATAATAGAAAATTCCCACAACTTGTATACGAAACAATAAGTAATAGCAATAATTTGGATAAAATGAAATCGCTAATAAGAATACATTAGCGACACCTTGCTATAAGAGAATACCAAATAGTCTAGGATTTTGTATGAAATCGTTAATAAGAATACATTAACAACACCTTACTATAAGAGAATACCAAATAGTTAAGGATTTATGAATCAACCCTCCAAAAGCGGTAAACCATAAGCATATAAGCATGTAAGCATAGAACACCAAATCGAGCATTTATTTAAGTAAAGTATACAATGAAATTTGTGGTTTAAGACTCAAGTACAAAGAATTTAGTTTTAAATAGTTATGTAATATCACCCCCAAAATGAAATATGGAAAACGGGGTATGAAACTACTCACATTCAAGTAATAAACTTGAATGATGGATGATTTGGAGTTTAACCGGAACAACGGGTTTAACGAACGAAGCCTAAATAAAAAGAAAGTCTTGAATTAGGAAGGTTGTCTTGAAAGTCTTTTAATAAAATAAATGTTGAGAAATGTAAACAATAAAAGTTGAAGGTTTAAAATGTAACTATTTAAGAAATTATAACATTAGTCCTTTAAAAATATAAGTTTGCTCGAAACCCGGTTAAAGTATCTAGCCTTAATATTTACTCAACCTATGTTAAGTAATAAGGTGGGTAAAAATGCAAGAATGCAAGTCCCTTTATAATATAGATACTAAAATGGGTTTTAACGAGTGTTCGGGTTGTTGGTTCGGGTCTTGATAATTGGTCAAACCCAAAGTCAACTTTCCAAAATAATAAATATTTTGAGATAACTCAATAAAATTTAATAAGACTTAACCAAGTATGTAGTTCTGTTGTTTTAGAACTAACAACGTCCGTTAAGCAAGTGTTCGGTTTTGTTGGTCCAAACTTTGCTATGAGATCAAGTTGGATCCAACATTTTCAAGTACTTAAGAAAATAATTAAAATCAGTTTATAAAGTATTTTTAAAGATTTATACAAGTCTTGATAGCTAAAAACATACTTGTGTGTTTTAAGCGATCAAAAATCGGTTTAGTTAGGTTTGGTTTGGTTCGGTTTCCATCTCACAATAAGTTCATGGATGATTGCCACAAGCCCAAATATCAAAGAACTTGTATAATAATTACAAATGATGATACTTAAGTTTTACAACCAAAAAGTTAACAATGAATTCTTTAAACGAAACTTCGATTTTCGGTTCATATCTTCTTTTGGGTCAAGACCGAGGTTAGATTCTACAAACCCATAACCATAGAACTTATAAAAATGATTTTAGAAACTTAAATATAACAAAAAGAATGTTTAAACAATTATTTAACAAAACTAGTAAACAAAGTTCGGTTTACGATTTGGAGATATTTACGGTTAAACCGAGGCTAGTCTCTACAAACCCATAACCATGGAACTCAACAAATATGAAATAAAACCTAAAATGAGAAAAAGTTAAGCATGGTTAGTAAGCATAAACAAGTTATATAACGATATATATATCAAGGACTACGTGAGTCCTCCATGAAGCCTTGCCTTACGAGGCCCGACACTCCACCGACCGAGACCGGAGAAGTGACCACCAAAGGTAACAAGTGGTGTATATTATATATATGTTGTACCACAAGCTTAAGTAACAAAACAAAAATTAAAGAATGATTCTTGATTGATTGTTAAGAAACCTTGAAGAGATGAAGTTGTGTTCTTTTTTTTGGAGAGAAAAGATGAGAGATGAACAAGGTAGAAATGAAAGAGATGAGCTTGTTTATATAGGGAAAGAGTGAAGGGTTGGTTATAAAGGTTCTTTTATGGTTTGCATGAAGATGAGAATGTTTAAATAGTCAAACAATGCATAATAAAACAAATATAGAATCCAATATTTTATATATTTTAAATAACAAAATCCAATATTTTATATATTTGAAATGTTCGGGTTACAAAAGAGTCGGATTTAAAACAAATACAAAAGTTACCCGAAATTGACGAATGTCACAGTATCCCCTACTTTAGGAAATTTCGTCCCGAAATTAAGTTGATGACGATGATGCAAACAAGTGTGGATACTTCTCCTTCATTGTGTCTTCTCGTTCCCAAGTGAATTCTGCACTATGCCGTGATTCCCATCAAACTTTAACTAACCGAATACGACTAAGCTTGGTTTTCTTCTCATTGCGATCTATGATCTCAACGGGTCATTCAACCATGATCATTGACTCATTGACATGCACTTCGTCGAGAGGTATATGGAGATTACCCTCGGCTAAGCACTTTTTAAGATTTGAAACAGGAAAAGTCGGATGAACACCGGCACGTTCTTCTGGTAGTTCGAGTCGATAAGCTGCCTTCCCAACACGTTCAAGAATTTTGAAAGGACCAACGAAATGAGGCACTAGCTTACCCTTCTTTCCAAAACGGACTGCCCCCTTCCATGGAGATACCTTTAGAAGGATAAGATCGTCAACATTAAATTCGATCGGTTTTCGCTGTTTGTCGGCGTAACTCTTTTGACGACTTCTAGCGGCTAGGAGGTTCTTACGGATTTGATCGATAACTTCCATGGCTTCTTGGACCATTTCGGGTCCCGTGATTTGAGCTTCACCGATTTCGTTCCAACTAATCGGGGAACGATACTTACGACCGTAAAGTGCTTCGAAAGGAGCCATCTCTATGCTAGAATGATAACTGTTATTATACGAGAACTCAATGAAATGAATGTACGAATCCCAATTCCCATGTAAATCAAGAACACACGCTCGTAGCATATCCTCGAGTGTTTGAATTGTACGTTCGGATTGTCCGTCCGTTTGAGGTTGATAAGCGGTACTAAGATCGAGACGTGTTCCCAAGGTTTCTTGAAGAGATCGCCAAAAATGAGAGGTAAAACGAGCATCGCGATAGGAGATGATAGTCAAAGGCAAACCGTGTCGGCACACAATTTCCCGAACATAGATTTGAGCAAGTTGCTCGACAGAATACTTCTCGCAAATCGGAATGAAATGAGCAGACTTGGTTAAACAATCGATAATCACCCAAATACTATCGTTTCCTTCTTGGGTTTTGGGTAGTTTAGTGATAATTTCAATAGTAGTGTCTTCCCATTTCCAAACGGGAATCGGTGGTTGCTCGAGTAGACCAAAAGGTCTTTGATGTTCGGCTTTGACTTTTGAGCAAGTAAGACATTTAGATACATACAACGCTACATTCTTTTTCATACCCGACCACCAAAAGGTAGCACGAAGATCGAAGTACATATTATCCGCACCAGGATGAACGTAATATCGCGAATTGTGAGCTTCGTCGAGTATACAAGTACGAAGGTCATCGCGGTCAGGAACCCACAAATGATTAAGAAAGTACAAAAGATCATCAGGTTTAGTTTCGAGTTGAAGTTCGGTACCACATGACATTTCGTCGTACATGTTACCTTCTTCAAAGGAGGTACGCTGAGCTTAAAAGATACGGATTTGGAGATCGGTTTGAACAACAACGCTTAAAAGCAGAACGGATTTATCATTAACCTTTCAACTTAGGGCGTCGGCAACAACATTTGCTTTAGCGGGATGGTAGCGAATCTCACAATCATAATCACTAAGTAATTCGGCCCATCGTCGTTGTCTCATGTTGAGATCTTTTTGGTAAAAAATATGTTGAAGGCTTTTATGATGGGTAAACACAACACATTTTGTACCGTAAAGGTAATGTCTACAGATTTTGAGAGCGAAAACAATGGCACCAAGTTCGAGATCACGAGTCGTATAATTCTTCTCGTTTACCTTAAGTTGCCTTGATGCGTAACGATGACTTGACCTCGTTGCATGAGGAAACAACCAAGAACTTGATGAGATGCATCACAAAATACAACTAAATCATCGTTTTCATCGGGAAGGTTTAGAACGGGAGCATTGCAAAGCATGTCCTTAAGAGTTTGAAGGGCTTCCTCTTGTTTCGAACCCCAATCGAATGGTTTTCGTTTATGAGTGAGGGAGGTGAGAGGCAAAGAGATTTTGGAAAAGTTTCGAATAAAACGCCGATAATATCCGGCTAAACCATTAAAGGATCGAATTTCCTTGAGAGTCGTTGGAGTTTTTCAACCCTTAACAGCCTCAATTTTAGCGGGATCAACATGAATACTTTTGTCGTTTACAGTATGTCCCAAAAATTGAACTTCCCCATGCGAAAATTCACATTTGGAGAATTTGGCGTAGAGTCGTTCGTTTCTAAGGAGCTCGAGAATGGAATGCAAATGATGCTCATGTTCGGCTTTGGTCTTGGAAAAGATAAGGATGTCATCAATAAAGACAATAACAAATTTATCAAGAAATGATTTGCAAACGCGGTTCATGAGTTCCATAAACACCGCAGGTGCATTGGTTAACCCGAAGGGCATGACCAAAAATTCAAAATGTCCATATCGATTACGGAAAGCGGTTTTGGAATGTCTTCTTCTCTAACACGCAATTGATGATAACCCGATTGAAGATCGATTTTTGAGAAACAAGTTGCGCCTTGAAGTTGGTGGAAGAGATCGTCGATTCGTGGCAAAGGGTAACGATTTTTAATGGTGAGTTTGTTAAGTTCTCGATAATCGATGCACATACGAAACGAACCATCCTTCTTTATCACGAAGAGAACGGGAGCGACCCAAGGGGAATAGCTTGGATGAATGAAACCTTTATCAAAAAGTTCTTCGAGTTGGTTCGACAGTTCTTGCATTTCCGACAGGGCTAAACGATAAGGAGCCTTCGCCACGGGCCACGGGCATTGCGCAGGCACAAGATCGATTCGGAATTCAATTGGACGAACGGGTGGAAGACCAGTGACATCATTGGGAAAGACGTCGAGGAAATCACGAACAATAGAAATATCTTGGATTTTCCTTTCTTTTTTGTCTTTTACCACCGCAAGAGTTAGAAACGGAAAATACTTTTGGCGTAAGTATTTTTGCGATTGGGATCACGACATGAGATTTTGCCTTCTAGAAGTTGGTTTGCTGAAGACTTTGAGAACTTTACCATTGACGAACGGAATACGAATGAATTTATTGAAGCAAACGACTTCGGCACGATGCAAAGATAACCAATCCATGAATACTATGACATCGAAGCTTCCCATTTGCATCGGGATGAGATCGATGGAGAATTTATAATTAAAGAGAATGAGAGTACAATTGCGGACGACAGAATTGATGGTGATGGAATTTCCATTGGCGACTTCGAAAGGAAACGGTCAGGAAAGCTTGGTTCGAGACACGGCAATTTTAGACTCAAAGTTCAAAGAAAGAAAACTTCTATCGGCACCTGTATCAAATAAAATAGAAGCCAAATGATGGTTCACTAAAAACATACCGTTCACAACATCGTTCGCCACTTGAGCTTGATTAGCATTCATCATAAAAGCTCGTCCTTGATTACCGGGGTTTCCTTGAGGTACTTGAGGGGGGGGGGGTGGTGCTTAGACGGCTTGGATGGGTTGGATGTGTGGTGCATTGAGTTGGGGAAGTTGAGGTGGGTAGGTTTGGACTTGGTAGGCTTGGGTTTGATAGTAGGACACGGCTAAGGTTTGGGCTTGGTTGGCATAGGCGAGTCAAGGGAAATTGTTGCGGAAATGATTGGGATCGCCACAATTAAAGCAAGCTCGGGGTTGTTGAGGAGGGTTTTGTGGGTATGGTGCGAAATGGTTTTGGAAATTTTGGGGACTGGTTCATGGCTGGTTGGGTTGTGTACGTTGTGCGGAGCGACATATGGTGTTGAGATGACCAAATCGGTTACAAAGGTTATAATGGCGACAAGGCAAGTGTGATGGGTGGTGAAGTTGGCAATTATTGCATAGTGGGAAAGTACCAGTATAAGGTTTTCGGGTTTGTGGTGGAGCTTGGGTTTGTTGTTGAGGTTGTGGTTGGGTAACGATAATGTTTCGATGATTGGTTTTGGGTTCCTTTTTGTTGTTGTTGTTGTTGTTGTTGTGGTTGTTTTGCTGGGAAGAGTTTGAGTAGTTGATGGCTTGGGGTACTGGGTCAACTTTGGCTTGTGGTGCGGGTTCGGTTTTGCTTTTCTCACTTGGTTTCTTGAGGGTTAGGGTACCCGCCTTGACATGATTTTCCGATAGCGCACCGGCTAGAGTAATGGTGTCCTCAAGGTTAGCGGGTTTGCTACTCATTACCGAGTCCCGGGTTTGCATAGGTAAACCCCCAATGTATTTATCAAGTTCCCGTTCCGACGGGGTTACCAAGTGAGGGACGAGAATGCTCAATTCTTGGAAAGGAGCGAGTAGGCGGTGTTATCACCACTATCTTGCTTCGAGTTCCAAAATTCCTCCTCGATCTTTAGGAGATCGTGTTTGGGACAGAATTTCATCATCATGAGTGCCTTAAGATCGGACCATGGAAGCGCCATAGCTATATCCGACCCTTGGAGGTGCATGACACTACCCCACCATGTAAGAGCCGTTTTCTAAACATGCTCAAAGCAAAATTTGTCTTTTTCATATCGGGGCACTCGCTCTGTCGAAACACACTCTCAATCGATTCAAACCATTGCAACAAAGTAGTCGCACAGTTTGTTCCAAGGAACTCGGTTGGATTAGCACTAGTGAATTGCTTATACAAGTAGGATGCGGGTTTGGGTTCAACGGGTGCAACAACGGGAGGAGGAGGTTGGGTAGCTTGAATTTGGGTTAAAAGTTCGGGAATCACCGCATGCATTTGCTTGACGACGAAAGCAGCCATACGTCGGTTAGAGTTCTTGTGCGGTCGGCATCTTAGTGGAGGCATTCTACAAATTATAAAGAAATGAAATAAGTTTGAGGTAAATAGGATGAATATGAAGGCGTATAAAAAAATAAAAATAAAAGTTTAAGTTTGATTGTGAATCCTAGAGTTAGTGATGAGGAGATGTTAGTGTTAAAAAATATAAAACTTTGTATATAAATAACAATTCGTAAACCAAACGTAAAAGATTTTGAGAGGTCGTAGCTTGAAAATTTGAGATTGGTAGAGTCAGGAAATCATTCACGAACCACCATGATTCGATATTCCGACACTAAAAATTTTATAAACACCATATTGGAGTCTAAACATGTGCATGTACCACCGCATCTTTTTCATGTTTTCGACTCAAATAACGAATAATAACACAATAAATCGAGATACAACGTCATGTCAAAACGCTATTCCACATACCACCGTGGCTCTATTGTTTTAACATCGAAAATTAGGATGGCGACCAGAACGCTCGCATTCTACTACTTAAAGTATTGAACCGTATAACACGGTTCGTTGGCCTAGAAAATGACCACTACAATTCAACCATCCTAGGTAAGTAAATCACCTTCGATTCTTGGAATCTTTTTGTCAAATGGTTGTTTCATAGTGTCTCGCTTTCTATAATGGCTACAAACCCAATATAAATGCAACCTTTAAGGGATTTTAAACAACGGGATCCAAGTTAGGCTTGTAATCCATAAAACACAATAAAAATCTATGTTTTTGCGTTTTAAGGTAATGATACCTTGAGCATACTATGAAAGTGTGTGTATGTGTACATTTATGATTTGTTTTTAATTAAATAAGTTTATAAATAAGCAAGTGTAATGAACAATAAAATAAAGTAAACACGTATAAGCACACGTATAAGGCCCTAAAGCAAAAAACTATACTAGGTCGTTATGTCTAACCACCTATCTTATAGTCTTTTGGATCTAATACCAATCTGTCACACCCCGATCAAAGGTGGCGAAACATGCCGGGGTGCAACGGATTGCCCAAATACACAAGACGCTATTTAAGCGACAATATTTAATCAACTCATTTAATTCCACAAAAATCATAAGAAGTCACATAACATGTTCATACAATAACCAAAACAAATCATGGCTAGTGGTGTGCAATTGAGAAAACCCGACCCGAGACCGATAACCGAAATGTTGAAAATGAAAACCGAAGATATGCCCGTTTTTGACACTTCGGTTATAAGAAGAATTCGGTCTCATTTACCGGGTAATCGGGTACGAGGGAAGAACCGATGTTTTCACACACAACACAATACGCAATTGAATACACAAACACGATCCATAATTGAAAGACAATATGCAATTGAACATCTTAGCTTCATCTTCTTCGCCCCTTTTGTTGTTTTCTCCATTTTTACAGGTAATATATTTTGAATTTTACAAAAAAAATGTTTTTCTTTATCCCTTAAGTAATTAATTCATGCATAATCTTGAGTTTGATTTCATCAATTGATGAAATTGATTAATAATTTGTTAAAGTTAAAAGATTGAATTGGATTTAATAAAACGATCGATTGGTGAAATTGATTAAATCAATTTAATTAGTACAAACCTTGGTGAAGCAAGAAGATGATCGAATGGAATAGAATGGAAGCAATAGCAATATAGTAACCTTGATTGGAATGGAGAAATCAATATTAGACTATGGTGGATGAAACAAACAGCCGCCGTTGTATTTTATCTGGTTTAGGGCGGTGTGTATCTATTTGTTAACAAGAATCTGTCTTTCGGTTCAGTATTTGTTTTCATGGGTTAATACCCGAACTCGACCCGAGACCGAAATGCCAATTATTTAGGGACCGAATTCAAACATCTACAATATAGGGTCGGTCCGTGTTTGGTATATTCGGTCCGGTTTTTCGGGTTTTTTCGGGCCGGCCCTAATTTTGCATACCCCTAATCATAGCAAATATTTTATTGTTCTTTTTTTGCTAATATCCTAACGGTCATGATTACGTTTTCCTTCAACCCTCGAGTCAACCAAAAGTCAAACCTATAACATTGCATAAAATAAAGTTTATCAACACAAAGTTTGATGAGCAATTTCAGAGTTTTGAACAATATATATATAATAGGAAATTTCCACAACATGTATACGAATCAATAAATAATAGCAAAAATCTAGATAAAATGAAATCGCTAATAAGAATACATTAGCGACACCTTGCTATAAGAGAATACCAACTAGTCTAGGATTTTGTATGAAATCGTTAATAAGAATACATTAACGACACCTTACTATAAGAGAATACCAAATAGTCAAGGATTTATGAATCAACCCTCCAAAAGCGAAAACCACATAAGCATATAAGCATGTAAGCATAAAACACCAAATTGAGCATTCATTTATGTAAAGTATACAATGAAGTTTGTGGTTTAAGACTCAAGTTTAAAGCATTTAGTTTGAAATAAGTATGCAATATCACCCCCAAAACGAAAGATGGAAAACGGGGTATGAAAGTACTCACATTCAAGTAATAAACTTGAAAGATGGATGATCTGGAGTTTAACTAGAACGACGGGTTTAACGAATGAAGCCTAAATAAAAAGAAAGTCTTGAATTAGGAAGGTTGTCTTGAAAGTCTTTTAATAAAATAAATGTTGAGAAATGTACACAATTAAAGTTCAAGGTTTAAAATGTAACTATTTGAGAAATTATAACATTAGTCCTTTAAAAATATAAGTTTGCTCGATACCGGGTTAAAGTATCTAGCCTTAATATATACTCAACCTATGTTAAGTAATAAGGTGGGTAAAAATGCAAGAATACAAGTCCCTTTATAATATAGATACTAAAACAGGTTTTAACGAGTGTTCGGGTTGTTGGTTCGGGTCTCGATAACGAGTGTTCAATTAGGTCATGAATGACGATGAATCCATACACAAGTTGTCTCACCACACTCGGAATTGATAAACCTCAATCAACAACTAAGGTTAAAACACAAGTTTAAGCTGATTTACAGTTCATTACATAGACCCGGTTAATAAAATGATTAATTAACCTATCAAAAATGGATGAAAATTGACGAAAGTCATTGCATTTAACTCGTTTATACCTTAGAATTCTTAACTGATCAACAAAAACATGTTTGGTTATGGTTGAGATTTCTGGAAAAAAATTGCAATAGTTTTGCTTGTTTTTGTAATAAACGTGGTGAAGGAATGAGTCGATTCATTCACCCCTGTTCATTATAAAGGAAAATAATGCACACAAACCAAGACACACGAATGAACCCAATCGTTAATTCAAACTTAACGAGTGGTTCATAATCATTGACTCATTCTTTAACAAAGGTAACGAATTAATCATAAGTTACATTTCATAACTAATTAACCAAGATTCGTTCTTCATTCGTTATCAATATTAATGACGAATGTGGTCATACGTTATTAGTGTAGCGAAAGCGAATGATGATAACGAATAAGCTTATTTGTTATACAATTAAAAGTTGAATGACCTTCATTAGTTATCAATGCAGATAGAGAATGGAGTCTATTCGTTATGATTACTCATACCGAATAGGAATTAAGTAAACATCAGACGATGATTTTCGAAGTGACTATCATCCAATGAAATAGAAATAACATTAGACGTATCAGGAAGATAATCTTGTGTAACATTATCATAATTAGAAATTGAAGACCTCGGTGTGGAAAACAATTGATTTTCTAAGTATGCACGCACCAAGTCTTCGTTAGGTTGATCAACTATGGGAGAAAATGAATTAGATAAACTCTTATAGTCAAACATCCAATTAGGACCCTTGCCGGCAGGAGGTATTGTGTATAACTGACAATCAGCATTATACCATTCTTCAACAAAACTTGAAGTGAAGTTGAAAACCCATTTCTTAGGCGATGCATAGCCTAAGAAATAACCTTCAATAGCTTTTTCTTCGAGTTTTCCTGCATCTCTTTTCAACATGGTGTAAGGACACCCGAAAGGTTCCAAAAACTTTAAATTAGGTTTTCGATTGTTCAGAAGCTCATAACTTGTCTTTTGCAACTTCTTCATTGTCTAAACACGATTAAGCGTGTAGCAAGAAGTGTTCATCGCCTTATTCCAAATTTAGACTGGAAGCTTTGAATCTGCTAACATTTTTCTTGCAGCTTCAATCAGTGTTCGGGTCTTTCGTACAGCAACCCTATTATGTTGAGGTACATATGGAGCACTATATTCTAGATGGATTCCTTTCTGAATACAAAAGAAGCCCAATATAGTATTCTTTAACTTCGTACCATTATCACTCCGAATACGTATCACCTTGTGTTTGTACAGTGATTCGATCTTCGTGATTAAATTTTGAACAAGAATAGGTGTGTGATCTTTATAGTTATAACACCCATGAGTATCTTGAATAGTCATCCTTGACATCTAGACAGTACCATTCTCCAGCAATACCTGCACGATTCACAGGACCAAACAAATCCATATGAAGTCGTTACAAAGGAGTATCAATTGAATTAATTAACTTAGACGGGTGTGACTTCTTCTTCTGCTTGCCCTTTTTGCATGCAACACAGTGATTGGTAAGCTTGAAGTGTTTCAGGGAAACCCCATCCACCAGATCATTTGACATAAGATAGTTCATCTTTCTAACATGAATGTGACCCATATGCCTATGGCACAAAATCGAGTCCTTATCAGTTGCTTTTGAGACATAACACGTTTCAACGGAAGTAGATACTTTAGTACTCATATTCGGTACATAAATATCATTTAACCGAGGAGACCGCATAACAACCATGTCTTCTGAATGGCATATCCTGGTTTGAGTATTATGCACTCCTTATCAGTAAAACCACTGGTATACTTCTTACCACAAATTTGAGACACGCCAACGTATTGTGATCCACTTTATCACAATAATTAACTTTCTCATATGTAATACGACCATTTGACACATCTCCTTCTTTTGTAATCATTTCCACACAATTACCCGCGAAAGCTACATAACCCCCTTGAATTCTTGACATTGGTTAATAGGTTGATGTTGCCGCTAAATGACGAGAGAATCCACTATCCATAATCCAGTTTTCACCAGATATAATCTTGGATAAACTCTGCACATATAGCTAACATGATTAGTTCAAACAGGCAGCCCATGCCTCAGTCTTGGGCACCTCTTTAATTTCACTTGAAGAATTAATTTTGATTGAATCCAAATGCGGTTTAGCTGCTTGTGAATAAGTCATAGGCCTTTTTGACTTTCATATCAAGTATGCAGCTTGAACTACATTTGTGTTCACATTTTTACAAATTGGTTCCATAGGAACAAATTTGGGTTTTAGATTAACATAGCTTTCATCAACATGAATCACCTTGCGTGGATTCACATTAGAAAACATTATATGAGTCTCATCATCACAAGACATGGGTCTTTTCAGAAATTTTTTAACCAAATGAACTGGTTCGGCTTGTTCTTTGATAAACGGATGAAGATTTTGTGATTTCTTCATTCCACAATTTCTTACAACGTGACCACGTTTGCCACATAAAAAGCATGTTCTCATATCGACAAACGTACGTTATGGTTTGACAGAAACTGGTGCAGCAGAAGGTTGATGAGAAACTCAAGGAACATGCACTTTGTTCAAGTCATCAAACGTAACAATTTATTTTTCATATAAAAATAAGGGTTTGAACAATTAGAAAAACTCTATAACGTGCCAGTTCCAGTTGAATTAATAAATTGAACTTTCTTAACAGATTTTAACAATTGTTTTGCTTTAACCAATGGATCTGTTGTGCTTGATACTTTAGATTTAGCAAATTCATGTTCAAGATCTTTTATCTTTGAAGTTTCATTGACACTCTCGACCAACTCTGGTTTGATCAAATTAAGTGGAATGTCTTTTTCAGTGAACACTTTGCTAAGACCTTTTAACTTAAACACACGACCGGTGTTTTCATTAGAAGGAGCTGGATTGATGAAATGCATCAAATATGCATCAGAATTTTTTGGTTTTTCTGATTTCTTAGCCTTAACCTTAGATGTCTTAGTCTCTTTAATTTTAGATGTACTTGAACTGTACACAACTTTCTCAAATTCATGAGGTTCTCATAAAATGTGATTCGAACGTGGAATATTCGGCTCCTTGTGTACAATTTCTGGTTCAACTAATAATGACTTTCTCAACAAAGACTTTGTTACTTTGAATATGTGGTTCGTGAGTTGAAGATTCAACAGAAAATTTTTCTTTGTCATTTTGTTTCGGTTTATCCACATGAATGACTGGTTTAATTACAACTTCTTTCTTTCCCGCAAATGGATTTTGGAAATAGTCATCATCGAATGGTGGAGGAATCTTAACAAATCCTAAACCATTTTTAGAACCTTTTTGTTTACCAGATACTTCAATAATTTCATTCAACATAAAGGATGAATTCTAAATTCGTCTAATTTGCTTTTCAACTCTTGAACCTCATTTTCAAGCTCGGTTATTTTAGATCTTTGTTTGAGAATTTCTTGAATCTGTTTTTCATTATTGGTCATTTTTACTGAAAGTTCAGCTTTCAGATCATGATTACTTGCAGGCAATCCCTCAATCTTATTTTTATATTTCTTTTGTGATTCTAAGTATCCTTGATCTAAGCAAGTTCTTTAAGTAGTGAATCATTTTGAGCATTAAGTAAATCAATTTTTGACTTTAATGCTTCACAATTAGAACAAGACAAATTTTCTGATAATTTAACAGAAGTAGATGAAGAACTGACCTCGTCAATTTTTGCCATTCAACTTCACTTTCAGAAGTCAATCCCACTCCACATGCATCTTGAATATGTTCCACTTGATCAAACACTACAAGATTAGCTTGATTACTATTGCCCAACAACCGTTGATTCCAATCAATTCCTTCATTTGTGAGTAAAGCTTGTGATCCTGCAGCCTTTGAAGAATCTCCCCCAGCCGGTTTATCTTTCACCTCAGTAAAAGTCTTCTCTGAACTTCTATCTTGAGAACGGGGACCATTGTAGTTATTTTTTGGCTTATCACATTCCTTAGAAAAATGACCAAACTCTTGGCAATTGTAACATTTGACCTTCAATTTATCAAAACCAAACCGTTTGTTCAAAGATGGTAATTTTTTTCCAGTTCGTTGCATAAACTTCTTCACTTTTCGTAAAATCAAAGCCATTTTCCATTTGAGATCCATTAACTCAAGATCATTAGGATCAATCTGATCGTAGTCTTCATCAGTCAATTTGCTTGTAGCAATCTTACTACCCACCAATTTTTCATAAGATGTCATGAATGCACAAAGAAAAGCAGACTTTTGTTCAACTTCTTTCATGTTTACATTCGATGGAGCAGTGAATACATTAGCAGTCGATCCACTAGAATTATCAGTAGAACCATATGCCATGAAACACACATTTGGATCACTATAGGAAGATGATCCTTCTTGTGAGGTTTGAGTAAGAAATGCTTTAATTGGAGCAGCAGAACTACTCCAAGGTAAAGAACCATCATAGAGTGTTGGTCTTGATTATTCTTTGATGATTTTTGACACCTCAATCATACTCTCTTTCCTCAATTTTTTGCATAAATTCCATTGCAGTGAGATCTTCGTTCTTGAAGAAACTGTTTTCTTTTAGAACGAGCAAGAATGTTGAATAAGAACTCGGTAGAGAATTCTTGACAGTATCTATCTTATCATCCTCACCAGGTTCCATTTTCAGTTTATTCATCTCTGCAATGAGATAATTGAACCTTGTAAGAATCTCCTAAACAGTCTCTCCTTTTAATAGATTAAAGTTTCTAAATTGAAACTTTAGCATAATCTTCTTACTTTCCTCAGTATTTCCCATGCTTCTCATTTTAATAAGCTAAAACAAATAAGCACAAATTTTAATACTTCCCACTTGATAAATATTGTCGTTTAATGCCATTGTCAACGTGGAATATGCCTTGTTTCAATCTCTAAAGCTTTCTTTTCTTTGTGAGAATATTGGGAAAAGGCTTTGGAGTAAACCCAGTGGTTTCACTACCAATCATAGGTACCATATAAGCATCATCAAGACATCTTGAACAGTCTGGCTATACAGACCCTAGATTTGCTCTTAATCAGATTCCCATTTTTCAAAATCACTAAATTTCTTTAATCGAGGACATTTTGAGTGAGATCCGATCTCAGCATCGAGATGTAACATTTGTTGCATCAACATGTTATGAGATGCCAGTGTGTAGAAACCTGCCATCTTAAAAAAGATATAAAATTTGATACTTAAAGGTTTAAAATGTAAATATTTGTAACGAAGGGATATGTTGACGAATGGATGAATATGGTAATGTTAGGTGATCAGTGGCGAATGGAAACAGTGGCGAATAGATTATGTTAACGAATGGGAGTATGAATCTTGTGACGAATGAAGTGACGAATGGCTATCACGAATAAAGATTTAGAGATGACGGATCAATCACCCGAATAGTTAACGATTGGCTAGCGAATATGGTAGCGAATGTGAGAGTAACAAATGGGTGAATGGATGAACAAATGATCAATGACAAATGAGTATCTATCATGAATGAATAATAACGAATCAGCTAAAGTAACGAATAAGGTTGTTATTCTGTTGTAACAAACTTGACACGTGGCAATAATCAGTTAAGCTCAGATAACGAATGAAGATTATACGCGTAGCGAATGATCAAAATCATGATAACGAATGAATGCGTATCTTCAAATCTTCAAACATTCAAAGTTTAATTTCCAGATCTGCAAATATTTCCATATTCAAATCGCAATACAATCGATTACAATCTTATGGATTATACACTCAATTCACAATCAAATCAAGCCAATAACCACTTAAACTCTTCGTCTCAATCCCACGAACAAACCCGCACACATCCGAAATTACAATCTTTGATCAAACCAAACAAAAATCCAAAAATACCACAAAACAGAACCCTCTGCTTCTGAATTACACAATCTCAAATTAATTTCATATCCAACTTTCACAATAACCCAATTCAATCACCACGAACAACACAATACAAATTACAAATCCGATTTCAATCAAATCAGTCTCTGATTAACATCTCAACATGTTAATTCAATGAAAAATCGATAAAATCAAATCTGGATCTATAATTAACACTCAAACGGTACATTATTAATCAATTCATGATGAATTACCTTAACACGTACACAATCTAACCCTGTTATAGCTCTGATACCACTTGAGAAAGCTTGAGCTACAGTCGATTGATCAATTCGTATCAATTAACTTATGGATCTAGTTATCTGATATTTGTATGTGATTTATAAATTAATGAATGAAGTGTGTGAGTGAGTAATTGGGCAGATTAACGACTTAGAGAGAGAATTACTTAAACAACACTTAAATTATGCAGGCTGGATCAGCCTATATATAGAAAACGAATGCCATTCGTTACACATTCCGTAACGAATGGCCTTCATTCGTCTTCATTGTATTAAATAATAAAATGGTATAGAGAATGATTATTCAATATAACCCATTCGTCAACATTCCATAACGAATGGATACGTATCAATAACGATTAAGGCCCATTCGTTAAACATACTTAACGAATGGACACGAATAACATAATAACTATCATTCGTTAAACAGGCTTAACGAATGACTACATAAATCTTAACGAACGCACTTATAATTACTAAAATACCCTTCCATTCAAATAATAATAAATTACAAATGATTACAAAGAATCGAGATGACTAAAATCGTGCACTAACACGAAGGATGAACGTACGCAAGCCTACCAATTGTGTCAACTGATCTGTAAGAATGTCTTATCCAACATTTTCCATTGGCTTCCTATTTGTACTCTGATAGGAAGTCTATGTATTTAAGATGACAACCATTAGGGTCACGTGCATTGGTTAAAAACCACTCGGTAAGTATAGTGAGACCAATAGATGAATTATTCACTATATGCAACAACTTTTGATTGTCTCTAAGACTAACATATTGTTGCATGTTTTCAAGATGCACAACCATTACTTGAACGGATGGATACCTGTGGTGTATTGGGAAATCGAAGATTCACCAAGCTGCTTCATGAGGACATATGAACTAACCGTCGACAAAATTTTCAATTTCATTACAACTTACTGAAGAAGAGTTCTGATCTGCATCAACAGTATGTGTGCTTTGAGTTACTTTAAAATGAACACGATCTGAACCCTTAGACACATACCTGAATAAGTACTTAATCATCATATTCCACCCGTGATATTCCACATTTACATGGGCATTAAAACATAGTGACAAACTCTTATTATAAGGAACCACATAAGCATTGTCAACCTCTATGCTGTTCTTTTTAACATAAAACCCGTCAGCTGATTTTCTATATATAATGTAACCATTTTTATCAAATTTTGTAGATGTCTGATAACGTTTTGGAAATCCTTTTGAACATATGCCACAATCCATGCATGGTGCATTAGGTCTCGCAAGCCCGCATGGCCATGAATCATGCATTTACCAACAATTTTGTGCAACTCCGAATCAGTATCAGGATTAGGAATCTCAGCAGATATGTGACAATCAACATCATGTAATTATTTTGTCGACATGTGACACCCAAAACAACATGCGACAATGATTCAATCGTATACATATCTGAACAACAGTTAAAAATTTAAGTTAGATTTTATACTAACACTCTTAATAAGATGCTAATATGTTAGGATATATAACATAATCATGTCTCACCAGCAATGATGGTCCCAAATAGCTTCTCGCTCTTAATGAAATTAAAGAACGCCTCCACCTTCAAGTTGAATATCCTGCTAATAATATCAGGTCTGTCTTAAGACTTAAGAGATGGGAACTAAGTCATGTATCGAAAAATTTCTTACCACTTTACGTTACAAGTAAATGTTACGAAGAATTGCGGATTTCCGTAGACACGGCAGATTTCCAAAGCATCGTGATAATGTTTATATATATATCATGGACCTCCGGTAAACGACGACAGAATAATAACATGCTTTCCTTCACTATGACCTTCGGTGTCTCCCTTAGATATGGTATCATGCACCCCTTGAAGGAATTCTGTCCTAAAGAGATTTAGATTTAACTGGACATAATTGAGATGAAATCGCTTTATACAGATATAAGCGTATACGAAATACAGCTGGGAAAGACGACCACTTCTTAAGATCAAAGAGTAATGATTACACATATCATGCATCATAAAGTTGTAGTACATGTTGAGGGTCAGGCGACTGTTTTACAATTACTATTAACGACAAGACACATATCAGGAGACCAGCCATGTTCATCATAAATATGTAACAGTGGATACTGAAGCGCCATGTAAAGACTATGAAACTTATTTATGTGCTGAGGGCGACTATCTTTATGATAAATAATGATATCAAAATATTCCCCACCATAGTGTTTGGAGCTACGTATCGTATGAGACTTGTCTAGCAGACTTATACAAACACACATTAAAGGAAATAATATTGTCAGAAGAGCAAATATCGCGAGCCATATGGAAAGCTTTACCAACTCGTTGCTGACATCTAACATATCTTCAATATTAAGTACAATACCCTTAGACAACTTAACCTCCTGAAATTCACTATATTGTTACATTCTGCAAAAACCTTGGGGGTTTACCATCACTAGGACATAAACTCCCAAGCCAGTGAGAGATTTGAAACTCAACTTTAAAAATGTAAGGACCCGATCCACTATTTATCTAACGGTCAACCTTCGCACCAAACGAAGTCATAACGAACATAGAGTTGTAAGCACGGATTCCTTAAAGATAATCTTGATGCTCTAGAAGCTGCTTAAGTTGATCAGGTGGATCACGAGGAAGACACAAGCGTAGAGAACCAATCTTACAACACTGAGTATATCGCGGTCTCCTAACTGCCAGAAAGAAAGCTAATCGTTTCGCGTTCCAAAAAATAGCACCACAAAACTCACACACCAAAGTGCAGTCACCAAGATCATGGACATACATGGTAACCGAAGACATTCCAACCAAAGAGACGAAAGGATTACTACAATTCAACAATGTGTTTCGCGAACGTGTTAACATAGACTCATAAAACTTACGCGCAGACAAACTAAAACAAATTTTTACGACTGACATTATTCGGGTTGTTGGCATCGCATGGCACATTCACTGATAATACACCAGATCCTAATAGGACCGTGACCTTTTCCGAGAGGCTTGACATTCACTATCATCTCTCGATAGCCCATAGATTATTTGGTTAATTAAATTGTCCAACTTTAGATAACAACTTAGGAAATACTTATACAACTAGCTATATGCCTATATCCTCTAATATACTAAAGACCAAGACTCTAAAAATCGAACGAAACACAGAAACAAAAACGACACGAACATTGAGTTGAAATAAACGCACCTTAGGTTAAAGCTAAGAAAAACAATGCAAGATATCCAAAAAAACACAAACTGAAAAAAAAACAGCATTAACATCAGCTTCCGATTAATGGCAGATTCAGCAAGGTGCCAGATTAAAAAACCATGCCGAAATTGTACTTAGTTTTAATCTGAACCAGGCCGAGTCGATTTGGATTATTGTTTTGCTGCCTTGAAACCAGATACAGACACTCATAAACAAATTTATAAAGAACGAGTCTGGACACTAACTTAGAGATTTGTTTTGGTAAAAAAGTTTACGTTAACCCGTTAGATGAAACTGAACTTTAAACCGGAGAACAAATTCGGCAATTTGGCAAGATGCTTGATTAGAAATCCATACTGAATTTGTACTTAGGTTTAACTTAAACTGGAACAAATTTGCTTTTTTGGGAAGGTGGTAGATTAGAAATCCATACCGAATCAGCACTTATGTTGAGTTTGAACTGACAGTGGCCGGTATACTTTTTTGTTTCGCTGGCATGAAAGTGAATAATAGACGCTCGTTAACAAAATTTTAAAAAACGGGTCTGGTTACTGAAAAGTTTCTTTTTTTTTATTCATCTTTCAAAACCGGATCGAATTATATACAAAGATGTTAAAGTGTTATTCAGTTTTCGGTTTCAACTAAATGTAATTTAAAAAAGAGGATGCAATGTTATTAGATGCAATTGAACTATAAAACCAAGTAACGGCTTCCGTCTCGGTTAAAGTGAACCGTAAACCCGCTCTAAAAACCAAACGAAGAGTGGAAACAAACGCCAAACAGATGAAATAAACAGAACACGAACATTAAGTTGACAAAAAACATGCCTTTGATTAGAGCTCACCAAAACACGGCAAGCTATCCATGATAAATATAAACTGAAACACAAAAAAAAGTTAGTATTAACATCAACTTTCTATTAACGTTAAACGTTAAAATACTCCCGCGCATTCAGCAACGTGGCAGGTTAGAAATCCATTCCAAAATGGTACTTTGGTTTAATAAACTGGCCCACGTTGATTCAATTAATTGTTTTATTGGCTTCAAACTAAATAATAAACACTCATAACCAAAATTATAAACTAAACGGGTCTGGAGTATGAGCTAGAGGTTGGTTTGACTAAATAACTAAATGTTAATATGTTATATGAAACCGAATTATAAACCGAAGTACAAAATCAGTTATTTGGCAAGGTGCTAGATCAGATATTCGTACCGACTTTGTACCTATATTTAATTTGAACTGACCCAAGCCAGTTTAGTTTTTTTTGTTTCATTGGCTTGACACTGAATTATATACACTCAATTATAAAAAATGGGCCTAGTTACCGACCAAACTAAACTTGAACAAATTCGGTTTAGGTTAAAACATAAACCGAAAAAGGGATTCATAATCATGTTGATCTTAACTCTTCAAATAAACTCGCATAAAACAAATAGAAAGTTAACACTGAACAGTAAACCGAACTTAATTTCTAATGAATCAACCACTACGAAATGATAGGAAAAACAACAAACACTCAAAAACCCTCAATCATGCACCAACTTATGAACCATAAACTCTACAATTGGCCAAAAAAATTACAATTAATCATTCTAGAAAAACCATACAACTACATTTAACTATCAAAAGCACCAAAGCCACAACAAAAACCACCCAAATAGTTATAAAAACACATGCAAAACACAAACCCTAAAAACCTAAAATTCAGTTCCAAGGACCATCAATAGAACCAAAAAAAAGTTACATTCGGTCCCTGAATGATACCAATACCAGCAAACTAACAACAAATGTAAAGAAAACAAAATAAGATGAAAGCCGATCCTAACATGCAATATGCAGACAATATGCAGCACCCACATAACATGCAAGACAACTAAATGAAAAAAGTGAATGAAAGACATATATTACGCACAAAAAATACCACCTGTCATCAACGCGTAATCTTAAAAAAACCCACCCACCAACATACCTGGGCCCATCAAAATATTAATAAAAAAACACAGTATTTGTACAAAGCCAGACTCGAACCTTTGTTGTCAACCGTAACCCAAGGCACAACCACAGACATCACCATCCGGTCAAACGAAAAGTTATTGCTGAAACATAAAATAATAACCATTTATACAGAACTCAAACAAACTATTTGTGACAACAAACTCTTCATTTATACTAATTAGATAATGGTTTGTAAGGGTCCTACTAAGGACACCCCACACCCCCTATACGCCCAGATAAGGCAATACGGGGGCCTATAATCCGTATAGTCCTATACGGAGTGTATTTGTGGGTTTTTTTAATAGTAAAAAGGGAGTGTCTCTAGAAAACCCCAGTTAGTAATCAATTTAAGTATCTTAATATTACCTCCAAATAATTCCCCCACCCTTTTTGTTCACGCTACTCCAAAATTTAGGTGGTTAGTGAAATTTTGAAAAGGTGAAGGCGTGATATAAGGCCCACTAGAAAACTAAATCCTAAAAACTAGTATACATATGTGAGGCTCTGGCTCTCGAAGACTTGAGTTGAAGTGATATCTTATTTCAGGTACGTATATATATTGCTTCCTTGAATCATCTGGCCGATATTCGTTTTAAGCTATTGGGGTTTTTAATTAACTAATCGTTCTACAGATTATTTATTGAAACCGAATCAAATGGTCTGTACCTGATTTTAATTATTGCTAGATAATTCGTTTGAAGAAAAAAGTGTTGTGTTCTGGAATCAAGAGAACCGTGTATGAAGAGCATTAAACTTAGTATGATGATGCTAACATATTATTATATTCACAAGTCTAGTAATTGTTTGATATGCAATCCATAGACTCATACCCAGATTTGTGACTCGTCATGTTCTATATTGCCATTTTCTTTTTTACTATTCTCATGATATTTAGAAATATACAGGTATATGTAACAATAAGAGGTTTTTTAATGTACTTAATTTAATAATTCTTATACATATTGATAGTTAATTTGTCTTTGTGTTGGTTTTTTTTTTCTATCAGAGCTAAACAAGCATGTCGTTTCCAAATTCGGTTGTTTCTCATACTATGGCGTTGATATGGATGCAGTTTACAATAAAACAAGATCGTGGATGAAAAATGTGAATGCCCGATTTGTGAAACATGAATGTAAATTAATTCAGATTTTATGTAAAAAGTTAAGTTTATACTGAAGTATATATATTTTGTTCAATTAAGTTGGTTGTTAGTTGATGTGTGTTTGTTTTGTATTTAAAAATTTTTATTTTCAATAAAAAACTGGAAAATTAAAACAAAACGGCATATTTTTGTGATGAATATGTGGTTGCAGATTCGATCACAAATTTGGTAGCAAAATAGTCCGGTGGCAGTTTTGGTCCCAGATAAGTTGGTTGCAAAAACGTCCAGCTGCAACATTAGTCCTAGTTGCAATTTATGTGGCAAAATAGTTCGGTTGCAATTGTTTTGGCCACGATTAGGGTCGCAGAATCTGTAACGAAAAGGGCAGTTGCTAAATGTCCGGTTGCAAAATTGGATGCAATTGAAAATTGGTTCGGCCGCAATTTCAGTTGCTAACAATTCACTAGCAAAAATGTTCAACTGCGGTTGCTAAAATTCTAGTTGCAAAACCGGTTGCAAAAAATTGCATTCGCAATCCCAGTCGCTAAAGGTTCGGTCACAAAGTCGGTTGCAAAAAAAACTTGGTCACAAATTTTGTCGCTAACTTTGCAACTAAAATGTTGTTCGCAAAATCGGTCGCAAAATAATTCCCGACCAAGGTTTAACTGACCGTTAAAAATCGGTCGCTATTCGGTCGCAAAAGGACAATTACGACCGATTAGCGAACGGACCGAGGATTGCAAATGCCCAGTTTTGTAGTATGTTTGAGCTTACTAAACACATAAACGAATTGTTAAAATATCCATTTACATGGATTCGTTAAGCAAAATAATTAAAAGGAAACATAGACGTAATAATATGTTTTAGATATTATTAACTAATGGGATAGACAAAGTGTGAATGGAGTTAAATAAATTGTACAAGGTTTAGGTGGTGGTCTGACGGCTGTTTTGGAGGTCGTATACGGCAGAAAAGGCAGCAGCCTTTTGGGTGCGTGAGACAAAGGAAAAGAGGCGTAGTCCGTTGATAGTTGCCACTACACACGAAAGAGTTTGTTCACGGGTTTTATTGTCTGAACTTTGGTTAGTTTATTTTTATGATGAATTTTAAAGTGATAATATTTATTGTCTTCGTTATTATGACCGGCTAAGTTCGTTTCGTTGTAATCATCCCAGGTGTAGGGTTTGTGTGACTAATCGTTAAACTTTATTGTTTTTGGATCAAAATTGAATTTTGTAGGCACGCTAAGCTTGTTGGATTCAATTGTGTGTTCAATAAATTTAATCAGTTTGACTTTGTTTGATTTTACTCAAATCATTGTTTCTTGGTTTCTTTTTATTTCGATTAACTTGGTTTTAGGTTGGTTTATTAAGTGAACTGGATTGAATAATTTAAGCAGAAGCATGCCTATATGATTTCCTATCTAAAAATATACTAGTCGAAGTTGAACTAGTTACTTGCCAATTCTGAAATTGCAGTGGTTGCTTGTTTTTTCAAATTTACAACAAAATCTCACTCTTTGCTTGGCATCGTTTGTCCATTTAAGATTAATATTAGTTATTTAATTTAAGTTTAAATATTCAAACAAATTGTGTAATACTTACTATATGCTCCTCATGGATAAAATACATACCTACTCTTAGGGCCATATTCGAGAATCGCTAAAATCTTTGGGACGAGGGTGAGTATAAATTTGGGCCTTAATTAAATATAAGTTCGAGAAGTCATATATAAAAAGTAAACGTTTATTGTATATGATTTGGAATTTGGGTCTGACTATTGGGTATTGCATAAACAAAATTTTTTATTAGACCTAATAAATTTCTTTATATATATATATATATATATATGTGTGTGTGTGTGTGTGTGTGTGTGTGTGTGTGTGTGTATAGGTACGGAAAGGATCAAGAAAGAACTCCTCCTTAAAGAGAGAATTAAAGAATTAATAATAAAATATTTTTAATTTAATTAAAAATGATTTTTAAATTTAATTTCTTTCAACCTTCTTATATGTTGTTATTCTTCACCTGTTAGTGCACGGTTTTGCGTCTAGAGTCTTTGTAATTATCATTAGTGTTTATTTAATATTTAAATGTAATATTTAATGTTTTTTAGACTAATTCGTTATGTTTGAGTCTAGTTCGCTAGGAATGTTAGCGAACTAAGACTAGTTCATTAAGGTTAAGTCTAGTTCGCTAGGAATGTTAGCGAACTAGGACTTTATATTGTATTCCCTCCTGATTCGTTAGGGGATGTTAACGAATCAGGGGGTGGTTCGTTAAGTTAATTTATTTAACGAAGGGGATGCTGGTTCGCTAGGGGATGTTAGCGAACCAGATCGTCTTCTATAAATAGTGAACCACTGTTCACTTGTACAAAGAGAAGTTTTGAGAGAATTAATATTATTGAGAAAAATTTAAAGTATTCTCTCTCTCTCTCTCTCTCTCTCTCTCTCTCTCTCTCTCTCTCTCAAGCTTCACAATAAACATACTGATAGTATATACTACATACTAATAGCAATCAACCTAACGTATTAGAGAGTTAGATCCGGATAATTAATATTAACATATAGATCTAGATTAGATCTAAGTTATTATATATATTGATTAGAACGATTATAAACGGGATCAAACAAGTGGTATCAGAGCTTTCAAGGCTTAATTCGCTTGGTTTGATTGTTATTGTTATAGTTTTTGTGTTTATTTTCCGTTTGGATTGAGTTTGAATCAATTTGAGTTGATTTGGATTGAATCTGGATGGATTAGAGTGAATCTGGTTTAGTTAAGGTATTATTGATATTCAATTGAGTGGAATTGGATTGTGGATTGGATTTGTGATGTTTATTGTGTTTTCGGTTTGAGTCCGTAAACAGGGGATTAGTTTTGATTGAAATTGGTTCGTGTATTGTGATAATCGGTTACGAGATGTGTTGAGTTGAATTCGCGTTGTGATTACGAAGATTTTGGTATATTATTTGTTAAGTTTGGTTAAGAATTGAGTGAGTATTACGAATCTGGAATTGATAAGTTTCTGGGTTTGATCTTCATATTTCTGGAAAACTGTTCTTGAATGTTTGAATATTTGAAGATGAATGCGATTCGTTATAAAGTTTCATGCGATTCGCTATGTCTTTAATTTGTTTCGCTATCAGTTCTAGCCATTCGCTAATTAGTTCGCTAACCGATTCGTGTGAGTTAATCAATTCGTGTTATCTAGTTCGTTAACTAGATAACTGATTCGTTTGACACGTGTTTGTCTTGGAATTTGTGCCATAACAACTTTTTGCCACGTGGCAGAAAGGAATCAAGTTTGTTACAAATGGTTGTAACAACCTGATTCGTTATAGTATAATTCGCTATAGTGTTGATTCGCTATCAACTGTAGCTGATTCGTTATCTTAATTCGCTAAGAACTCCTTAGTAATTCGCTAAGTTGACTTGGTCAATTCGTGTGATCAATTCGTTAAGTTGACTTGGTCAATTCGTGTGGTCAATTCGTTAAGTTGACTTGTGATTCGTTAAACCTTCATCACATTCGTTATCTGTTTCGCCATTTGGGTGATTCGTTAACTTTATTTGTGATTCGTTAAGTTGACTCGCTAGGTTGACTTTTGATTCGCTAACACACTCACCTTATTCGTTAAGTTTTGATTCGTTAAGGATTGATTCGCTACAACTGTTCACAGTTCGCTACAACTGTTCACAGTTCGCTAAACATTGTTCATTGATTCGTTAAACACAGAGTGTAGTTCGCTATAACTGTACACTTGTTTATTTTCAATTATGGCTGGTATGTATGCATTGGCGTCTCAGAACATGTTGATGCAACAAATGTTACAACTCGATACCGAGATAGGTTCACATTCTAAATGTCCAAGATTGATGAAGTTCAGTGACTTTGCCAAATGGGAACCTCGGTTTCGTGCACATTTGGGATTTGTTCATCCTGACTGCTCATATTGTCTTGATGAGGTTTATGTCGCACCAATGATTGGTGATGATACTATTGGGTATACTCCTAAAGCTGTCTCTCAATACTCACAAGAAGAGAAGAAAGCTTTAGAAATCGAGATAAAAGCATATTATACTTTGACTATGGCTTTACCAGAGAATATTTTTCATCAAGTTGGAAGTATCAAGAGATGTGCATCTTTGTTTCAACATCTGCGGATGAGAAGCATGGGAAACACAGCTGAGAGTAAGAAAGTGATGCTCAAGTTTCAATTTCGAAACTTTAATTTATTGAAAGGAGAAACAGTTGAAGAGATGGCTACAAGATTTAGTCACTTAATTGCTGAAATGGATAAAATGAAAATGGAAATTTCTGAAAGAGATAAAATTGACACTATCAAGAGTGTGCTTCCTAGTTCCTATTCAACATTTCTCATGGTTTTGAAAGAGAATGATTATTTTCTGAATGAAGATTTGACAGCACTTGAATTTCTACAAAAGATCGAAGCTAGAGAATATGATCTTAAGTGTCAAAAATCTTCCAAAGAAAATCAAGATCCATCTTTCTATGGTGGAAGTATGTCTCTGAGTTCAACAATCTCACCTATCACTGCTTTTCTTACTCATGCTGTAAGTGAAAAAGAATCTGCTATATTTAATGATCCAAAAGTTTGTTTCTACTCTGCTGGTAATTCAGGTGGTTCTGGAAGTTCTACTAGTACCAATCCATTTGCTACACCACCTAGTGTGAATATGAAGGAAGCTGAGCAAAACTTTGCTTTTCTGACGGCATTTATGTCCTCATATGAAAACTTGGTGAGTAGTAAAATTGCCACAAGTGAGTTAAATGATGAGGATTATGATCAGATAGATCCGGATGATCTAGAGATCATGGATATGAAATGGAATATGGCCATGATCGTTCGTAAAGTTAAAAGATTCATGCAAAGAACTGGAAAAGATCTTCCAGCGTTAAACAAGAAGTTGGGTTTTGACAAATTAAAGGTGAAGTGTTATAATTGTCAAGAATTCAGACATTTTGCGAAGGAATGTGACAAACCAAGAAAAGAATACACTGGACCTCGTGGTCAAAGTCAAAATGTTTCTTCACCACGGGGAAGTGATGCTGAAAAGAAACCATCTTCTTCAACAACACAAGCAATGTTAGCAGACGGGACTGATTGGTCACAACGGCTACTATGCAATGATGTTCAAGCAAATTTAGCTATGTTTGGGTTACATGAAGATTGTCAAGATGCTACTGCTAGTGTGATGTCTTCAGATTATGATTCTGGATCTGATTCTGACGATTCTTGCGACAAGTCTTCTGAATCAATGTTTGCTTGCATGGCTAAGATCAATGAGGTTAGTAATTCTATTTCTTGTACTTCATTTGTTAAAGCATCATGTGTTGACTGTGAATCTAACAACTCTAAGTTAGAAGCTTTGAAAAATCAAAATGATAATCTTATAAGAGAAATTGCTTCTCTTAAGGACACTTATCGACAATCTCTTGAGTCTCAAATGAAATCTCGAGAAAAGATTGAAGCATTGTCAATAAGTAATCATGATCTCAAAGCCGAGTTATCTGTGAAAATGATCTCAAAGCCGAGTTATCTGTGAAAATGACCATTAATGACCAAAAGTTTCAGGAAATCTTAAAACATCGTTCTAAGATAACTGAGCTTGAGAATGAGGTTCTTGAGTTGAAGAACAAATTGGGTAAATTTCGAAATTCTTCATTTTTATTGAATGAAATTATTGAAGTTTCTGGAAAACAAAAAGATTCTAAGAAAGGTATTGATTTTGTTGAAATTCCACCACCTTTTCATAATGATTATAAAATTAATCCTTTTGCAAGAAAAGAAGAGGATTTGATTCAAAAGGAATCTGTGATTTCTGAAAAACCTAAAATGGTTAAACCTGAAATTGTCAAACCCCAAGTTGCTCCTCAAAAATCTCATGTCCAAAGCAAAAAAGGTGTTTGTTGAACACAATGACGAGGTCATTATCGAGGATGTGTTTGAACCAGAGATTATACACAAGAATAAGAACAGTCCCAGTTCTAATCATATTCTGTGCGAACCTCACGAATTTGAGGAAGCAGTGTATGGTTCACACAAATCTCAAGAGAAAAAGGATAATTCAAAGAAAATGAACTCTCTGAAGGCAAAGAAGTCAGTTAAACCGAAAATTTCTGATGAGGATTTAATGTGTTTCATTAATCCTTCTAGTTCTAAGCCATCTGCTGCTAGAGTTTTTAAGTTAAAGGGAATGGACACAATGTTCACTGAAAAAGATATTCCAATTAGTATCATTAAGCCTGAGCTAATTGAGAGTGTTTTTGTCAATGAAACTTCAAAAATTCAAGAACTTGAACGTGTGTATGCTCAAACAAAAACATCAGTTCAATCTGATCCATTGACTAAGGCAAAATAATTTTTAAAACAAGCTCAGAAGATTAACTTTGTTAAGTCAACTGGAACAAATACACTAAAAAGCTTTCGAACAGTTCTAATTTAGATTTTTATTTAAAGAAGAAATCTGAATTATCTGATGAGTTTTCTAAGAGCATGACTAAAAATGTGAGTCATCATCAACCATCTATTCCAATTTCTTCTAAACATCACCATGTGGACATGCGAACGTGTTTTTTATGCGGTCAACAAGGTCATGTTGTGAAGAATTGTAATCAACATAACTTTCAAAATCTTCATCCTTTTATCAAGGAC
Organism: Bidens hawaiensis; assembly: GCF_021521415.1. Taxonomy (NCBI): domain Eukaryota; kingdom Viridiplantae; phylum Streptophyta; class Magnoliopsida; order Asterales; family Asteraceae; genus Bidens; species Bidens hawaiensis. The sequence goes on along the minus strand of NW_027498677.1, from coordinate 71,586 downwards.
AAATCTAAACCAATTCCAGTGGTTAAGGAGATTCTGAAAAGATCTGTGTCATATGCTGATGATACTCATATTCTATTCTCTGATGTGAATCCTCGGAAGGTATTTCATATCAATGAGACACATGGTCAAGTGAAACCAAAATTCATTCCAACTGAACCTATATGTCAAAACAGGAATTCAAACATTGTTCAGGCAGCTTATTTAAGACGAAAGTCTAAGAAGCCGGTAACTTATTCACAAGTGGCTGAACAACAATTGAAAACTGTTAAAGTTATCAAAGAGAAAACCAAAAGGTGCCCAAGACTGAGGCCTGGGCTGCCTTTTTGAACTAATCACTTTTGTTTATGTGTAGGGTTCATCCAAGACCATTTCTGGTGAAAACTGGATCATGGATAGCGGATGTTCTCGTCATATCACTGGAAATCTCAACCTATTAACCAACGTAAGAAATATTCAAGGGGGTTATGTAGCGTTTGCTGGGAATTCTGGGGCATGATCACACAAGAGGGTGATGTTTCAAATGGTCATATTACATTTGAAAAAGTAAATTATTGTGACAAGGTAGATCATAACTTATTGAGTGTATCGCAGATATGTGATAAAAAGTACACTACAATATTTACTAACAAAGAGTGTCTTATCTTGAAACCGGGTTTTATTATTCCCGAGGACATGGTTGTCATGCGATCACCACGATCAAATGATATTTATGTCTTAAACATGAGTTCTATGATATCAACATCGATCGAAACATGTTTTGTCTCGAAAGCAACCGAGAAAGACTCGATTCTATGGCATCGAAGAATGGGTCACATTAATGTTAGAAAGATGAATATTTAATGGCAAATAATTTAGTTGAGGGTGTTTCGTTAAAGAACTTTAAGTTATCTGATCACTGTGTTGCATGCAAGAAGGGCAAACAGAAGAAGAAGACACATCCTTCTAAGTTATTGAATTCCACTAATACTCCTCTTGAACGACTTCATATGGATTTGTTTGGTCCAGTGAATCGTGCGAGTATTTCTGGAGACTGGTATTGTCTGGTAGTGACAGATGATTATTCAAGATATTCATGGGTGTTATTTATGAGTTCAAAAGATCAAACACCTGTTTTGGTACAAAACCTTATTACTAAGATAGAATCACTGTACAAACAAAAGGTGAGGAGAATCCGAAGTGATAATGGTACTGAATTCAAAAACACTATTTTGGATTTCTTTTGTATTCAAAAGGGAATTCACCGAGAATATAGTGCACCTTATGTACCACAACAAAACGGTGTTGCTGAAAGGAAAAATAGAACTCTGATTGAAGCTGCACGTACAATGCTTGCTGATTCAAAGCTTCCTATTCAATTTTGGAATGAAGCAGTGAACACAGCTTGTTATACACTTAATCGGGTTCTAACAGTAAAGCGACTCAAGAAGACAAGCTATGAAATATTAAATAACAGAAAACCTAATTTAAAGTACCTGGAACCATTTGGGTGTCCGTGTACAATGTTGAAGAAGGAATCGTGTAAATTTGATGAAAAGGCTATCGAAGGATATTTCTTGGGGTATGCGTCTCCAAAGAAAAGAGTATTTAATTTTACGTCTGGCTGTGTTGAAGAATGGTACCATGTGGACTGTATAAAGTACACAACTCCACCTCAAGGGAAAGGTCCAGACTGGATGTTTGACTATGATAGTTTATTTAACTCTTTTACTCCTTCGACTGATCACATCGATGAAGATCTGGTTAGAGCATACTTTGAAGAACATTTGAACATTCCAAGCTCTTCAAGTTGTTCCTCCAATTGTTCTTGACAGTGCTTCTACTTCTTCCGATGATGATCAAGCTGAGATTCAAGTTATTGATCTAGATAGTGATAATGCTTCATCTCCCGAATTGGGTGAACATTACACTAATTTATTTGATAATGTTGTTGTTCCTGAAAATCCTACTCTTCGAATTCATGGATATCATCCACAGGACAATATCATTGGAGAACTTGATGTGGGCGTTCGTACACGTAATCAAGTTGCTTCGTCAAGCGACAATAACGTATTGTGTGCTTACACTAATTTACAATCTTCGGGAATTGTGAATATTGCTAAATTTAATTGCTTTCTATCTCAAGTTGAGCCAACGACAGCTCGTAAGGCACTTGAAGATCCTTCTTGGGTAGAAGCTATGCAAGAGGAATTACAGCAGTTTGCACGATTGGGTGTTTGGGATTTAATAGACATGCCTGCTAGAGTCAAGAAAGCTATTCCGACGAAGTGGGTATTTAAATGTAAAAAGGACGATCGAGGGGTGATTGTCAGAAACAAAGCACGTTTAGTGGTGCAAGGTTTTCATCAGCAAGAGGGTATTGATTATACTGAGGTATATGCTCCAGTTGCTAGATTAGAGTCAATTCGAATCTTCCTGGCTTATGCTGCTTACAAGAGTATCAAGGTCTATCAAATGGATGTTAAAAGTGCTTTTCTCAATGGTGAATTACATGAGGAAGTGTTTGTTCAACAACCACCTGGTTTTGAAGATCCTGATTATCCAGACCGTGTTTACCGTTTAAACAAGTCCCTGTATGGTCTACATCAAGCCCCGAGAGCTTGGTATGGCACGCTCGCCGACCATCTGACTGATAATGGATTCAAACGAGGAACTATTGACTGCACTTTATTTCATAAAACTGTTGGTAATGATCTTCTTCTAGTCCAGATTTATGTTGATGATATTATATTTGGGTCTACAAACGACACTTTATGTAAGGAATTTGAGAAGTCCATGCAAACAAAGTTCGAAATGAGCTCGATGGGAGAGATGAATTTCTTTTTAGGGCTGCAGGTTCATCAGTCTGATAAGGGAATCTTCATTCATCAGACTAAATATGTGAACGACGTCTTGAGCCGATTCAAGATAACTGCCGGAAAAATCCTTTCAACTCCTCTTCCAGTGGGTCACAATTTATCACCGGATGAATTGGAGGATACCGTTGATTCGACCCTTTATCGTGCTATGATTGGTTCTCTAATGTATTTAACTGCTTCACGACCCGGCATAATGTTTGCTGTTTGTGTGTGTGCTAGGTACCAAGCTAGTCCCGGAGTGACTCACCTGGCAGCGGTCAAGCGTATTTTGCAATATCTACGGGGAAATCCTGACATCGGGTTATGGTACCCCAAAGATAATACTTTCGATTTTACCGCCTACTCAGACTCAGATTATGGAGGATGCAAGATCAACTTCAAATCAACGACTGCAGGATGTCAATTCTTAGGAAACCGGCTTGTTTCCTGGCAGTGTAAGAAGCAGACAACGGTCTCTACTTCAACCGCCGAAGCTGAATATGTTGCAGCCTCGAGTTGCTGTTCCCAGGTTCTGTGGATACAACAACATCTTCGCGACTACGGTTTGAAGTTTCTTACTACTCCCATCTTGATTGATAATTCTGCTGCTATAAGTATCACCAAAAATCCCGTACAACATTCTAAAACGAAACATATCGAGATTCGATATCATTTTATACGGGATTGTTATGAAAAGAAATTAATTGATCTTGAGAAAGTACACACAGATTTTCAAAAAGCCGATCTATTTACCAAAGCGTTCGATAAAACACGTTTTACTTTTTTGCTTGATTTAAATGGATTGAAGACCCTTGCTGAGATCCTAAAATTAGGATAATTATCTTTTAATTGCTTTATAGATTTAGTCTTATTTTATGTTTTAGGTTTTAGGGGGGAGAAATCTAGAAAATACAAAAAGAATGTGTTTTCGTTTGTATAGATGAAATCCAAAAACATTAAAAATTAAGGAAAAATTCAAAAATATTGTGATTTCTGTTCTTTAATTGTCTTTTCCTTTAAAATTTAGAAAAATCAAAAACATTTTAAAATTTTGAAAATACAAAAAGATTGTGAAGTTTATTTTGTTTATAAGAAAATTGAAAAAGACAAAAATATTGTGTTTTTAAAGTTTGTACAGAGAAAAACCTAAAAGATTTTTAGATTATTTTCTCGCTGAAAATTACGTCGGTTATTTAAGTTTGTGAAGCATGCTTGCATGTCTGGGTCCTATGATTCACTTGTGAATTGAAGGTTAGCCATTTATTTATTAACTTAAGTTAACTGGGGCGATTAAATTTATCTTTATTTTGTTTTTATGCTCCTCAAATTTTGAGTTTTTGAAGCAAAAAGAGAAAATGATAGTACATTGATTATTTTGACCCCAAGTTCAGCAAAAAGTAAGCTTAAAAGACTGCGTGCTTAATTGCATTGGTGCATTGGTAGGTCTTAAAACAACCCAGTAGAGTAAAGTATGTGATATAAACATAAATAAATGCCAAATTGAAAGGGGTGTTAGTCTCTAGCAAAAGTCTTGGTGAGGATGGCAGAAATGTAATAACCAGTCATACTCAAGCCTTATATTTGTTGATCACCCAAAAATCAAATAAAGCAAATAACAAGCATTAAGATTCTGGACACTGTGAGTCTTTATGCGGCTTAACCATCTGGGTATTCATATGCATGAATATTTCACTCGCTTTCTAGAGCAAACCCAAAGTCATTAAACTTGATCACCGTTGTACCTCGTACAATTTAAATTACTGACTTGATCAAAATCCGCTGTTAGTCATACAATTGTTCCTCCCTTGCGTGCCTCTTAATACCATTAAGAAACGGACCCCAGGGGATACAATGTATGTAAGCCGACAGATGGACTCGTGCATACTCATTCACAGTAAAGGAAACTTGATGCATTGCTCAAATTTCTACAATTGGTATCAAAATTTTGATCAACAATATAATGGTTTAAGTCAAGTTGGGGTGATTTGGCAAAAATCAAATTAAGCTTGAACTGAGATTAGAGGCTGATAATTTCTGATATTCTATGCTCTAATTGAACTATTTAATCATATCACAAAAATACTTGAATGTGTGTTATTAGATTTATGTGGACAACAATACCAATGACCGACTTATCGCCAGTCATAATACCGCTGAAATATAAACTGTGATGGAAGGGCAATTTGGTCAATATGATTCTCTGTTCAAACTCAATAAAATTACAAAAATATGTACTGCTTTTGATAAAATCATTGAAAAATACAAAAAGATGGTCTATTTTAAATGATTGGATATTCTTCTGTAAATACATTCTTTAATTTTTTAAAATTTTTACAAAATTCCAAAAATATTTTCGTCTTCTTTATACTATATACTTAATTAAAATTTTAAGTTAAGTTTCGGTAATCTGAAACAATTTTAACGTATTAGGTTGTCGGGATATAAGGGTTTCTCGATAATTTAACTTATTGATTTTATTTAATTCTTTAATTTATCCATTTAATTAATTTCATTTAAAATTAAATAAAAGAGTTTAATATTAAATTAAAGGGTTTAATTCGCTAAACTCCCATTCGTTATTTATGGATAACGAACTAGGTGATTCCTTAGCGAACTAGCGTCTGGTTCGCTAACCTAATTCGCTTCCGCACTCTGTAACGAATCATCCCTTCGTTATACATATTTAACGAATAATGACACGAATCATGTCTTGATTCGCTATCTTTAATTTAACGAATCACATTGTGATTCGCTAACATAAGGTAACGAATTGAGTTAGCGAATGGGCTAATTGGCTAAATTTAAGTTAAACGAATCGTCTGATTCGTGCAAGTTGTGCCTAGGGTTTCGTGTATCGCTATATAAGACAAGAAAAACGAATAGTATTCCACTGTTCGTCTTCTTTCTTAATCTTTCAGAAACTATTCAAATTCTCTCTGATATTTTCGATCTTTAAGTTTGAACATTTCAAAGATCAATTTGAGTGTCTAAGGTATAAATGTTCTTGGCGATATCATTTTCGTCAAAAATGACAATGAATTAACTGTTGAATTATGTGATTTTAGGGGTTTAAGGGTTTTGAACCTTTAAAACTCGTTTGTGTATAATTTATGTTCTTAAATTGTCTGATTTTGATATAATTATGATCGGAATCACTTTCCGATACCCTTGGTGGACTCTAATCAATATTTGATTATTGTTTGCTGGGTTAATTATTGTTATGTGTTCTTGATATTCACTGTTGGTTCGTTTGATGATTAATACATTTGGGTAATGAGTCTCAATCTCATTCACCTACATTAACGAGTGTGTTTCTGAGCTTAACAAGCTGATTATCGTGATAGTTCAACGATGATTATGGCCGAATTGAATCTGGGTTAAGATGTTGACTATTATTGTTCTTGATAATTTTGACATTGACTTTGTGAAGTCAAAGAATAAGTCTTAATTTTGACCATTCGTTAGTCTTAGCGAATTGGAACTGTTTCGTGTCCAATTCGTTAAGATTTTACACGAACTAGCTTAGCGTATAAGAAGTCACACGAATCAGAGTTTGATTCGTTTAAAATATAACGAACTAGAGCTTAGTTCGTTAAAATTAATTAGTGATTCGCTAAGTCCAGTTCGTTAAGGTATTTACTTGATAGCGAATCGTCTGATTCGTTATCTTTGTATAACGAATCAGTGTGATTGTTAACGAATGACATTTAAAAAAAATTAAAAAAAATTTAATATTCAATTAATTTAATTAAAGATTATAAATCGTCTAATACGAGTAACTAGATTAATTACACATATTTTTTTGGATATATTGTGTGTTATCTATTCTTATGTACGGTTTTTTATTTATACAGTAAATCATGGCTGAACAAGAACAACCACAGGAACAACCTCGTCAAGAACAACCACAAGGACAACCACCACAACAAGCTCAACAAGTCGAAATGATTCTATTACCGTTCGATAAGAAGCACAACATCTGTGGTTATGTCAATCATGATGTGGCTGATTTAAGGACGTTCGGAGTTATGTTGAATTTCTTACGTCGTTCGAAGATACATTATGCAATCACTGTTAAACCTAAGGTGTATCTTAGTATAATCAGGCAGTTCTGGAACACGGCAGTATATGTTGAGGAAAGTAATTGGGTTCAAGCTACAATTAATCAGCTTCCGATCATGATTGATGTTGAGGTCATTCGTCGGGTACTTCAATTTGACGATAGTGATGATTACCCGAGTGAATTTGACAGGACGCTGGTTAGGGGCTATTCACAAGATTAAATTATGGGGGTGATATTCGTCGATCAATGTTGAACAAGAATGTGTTGTGTCCACCTTACAAGTATTTGCTGCATGTCTTACTTCATTGCTTGAGTGGACGTCGCGGTGGTTTCGATGAATGTAGACTGAGCTTACAATCGGCATTTGTTGCTTTAATCCTGAACAAGCCATTCAACTATTCAGAACTCATCTTTGATCATTTGAAAGAGCAAGTTCAGCAAACTCTACCGTCAAAGAAGTTCTTGATGTATCCACTCTTTCTACAATTAATTATTCAAGATCTGATACCGGATTTGGTGATTGATCGATCGTTGGTGAACGATGTTCTTGATATGGAACATATGAAAGCTGAAACAGTGCATCGGATGTTGATTTATCGAAAGGATAAGCCATAGGACAAAAGGATGATTGGTCATATAATCAATCCAGATTATGTATGTCCTCCTAATGAATGCTGGATCCATGATGATTCGGATTCTGAGCGTGAAGGGGGAGAAGGTGGGAACAATGATGGTGGGGATGATGATGGTAACAATGGTGATGGTGATGATAGAGCTGGTGAGCGAGCTCTGAAAGAACAACAAGATACAGTTGATGCTACCCTAGCTGCCACCATGAAAGCTCAGCTAGAACGAAAACGAAAGGGCAAAGCTGTAGCTACTGATGAACCATCGAAGAAGCCCCGTGTGTCTTCTGGGGCTGGTGTAATATATATATATATATATATATATGGGGTGGGATCTAGAGAGAACTCCTCTTAAAGAGAGAACTAGAGAACTAGTAAAGAATTATTTTTAACTATTTTTTAAAAATTTATTTTGTGATTTTTGTTTCTTTCCTCCTTCTAATAAGATGATATTGTTCCTAAAAAAATCGTTAATGTAATGCGTATGTGCATTAATGTGTATTGTATATATAAAATAGTGTTTTATTGCATATAATACAACACAAATACATTATCTAAATACACACTATTGAATATATGCAAATACGACACTAATAATTGTATGCAAAACACATTATCGCATATATGTAATACAACACTAATGCACATATACACTATATCGATTTTTTTTAAATTTTTGTATATATTATAACACTATTGAAAATATACAATACAAACAAATATATGCTATTCAACACTTTTTCAAATATCAAAATGCACACTATTGCACATATGCATTAAAAAAAAGTCGGTGTATTGCATATATGCATTACTCGTTAATTTTTTTTATTTTTTTTATTTTTATATTTTTTTGTGGTGGATAATAACAACATATAAGAAGGATGAAAGAAAAAAAAATTGAAAACTTTTTTTTTAATTAAATTAAAAATACTTCATTATTAGTTCTCTAGTTCTCTCCATAAAATGAAGTTCTCTCATGATCCTCTCCATATATATATATATTGAGAGGATCGAGAGAAAACTCATTATTAGAGTAGCTTTCATTTGATCCCCCCCTGCACACACACACATACACATATATATAGGGGTGGGATCTAGAGAGAACTCCTCTTAAAGAGAGAACTAGAGAACCAGTAAAGAATTATTTTTAACTATTTTTAAAAAAATATTTTGTGGTTTTTTTTTCTTTCTACCTTCTAATAAGATGATATTGTTACGAAAAAACAAAAAAAAACAAAAAAAAAAAAGAAAAGAAAACTTGTCGGTGTAGTGCATATGTGCACTAATGTCTATTGCATATATACAATAGTGTTTTATTGCATATAATACAATACAATTACATTATACAATACACACTATTAAATATATGCAAATACAACACTAGTCATTGTATGCAATACACACTATCGTATACATGTAATACATCACTAATGCACGTATGTACTATATCGATTTTTTTATTTTTGTATATAATATAACACTATTGCACATATAAAAATACAAACTAGTGCACATATGCATTAAAAAAACGTCGATGTATTGCATATATGCGTTACAACGAGTTTTCTTTTAATACTTTTTTATTTTTATATTTTTTTTTGGTGATGTTTGATCCCGTTTATAATCGTTCTAATCAATATATATAATAACTTAGATCTAATCCAGATCTATATGTTAATATTAATTATCCGGATCTAACTCTCTAATACGTTAGGTTGATTGCTATTAGTATGTAGTATATATTATCAATATGTTTATTGTGAAGCTTGAGAGAGAGAGAGAGAGAGAGAGAGAGAGAATACTTTAAATTTTTCTCAATAATATTAATTCTCTCAAAACTTCTCTTTGTACAAGTGAACAGTGGTTCACTATTTATAGAAGACGATCTGGTTCGCTAACATCCCCTAGCGAACCAGCATCCCCTTCGTTAAATAAATTAACTTAACGAACCACCCCCTGATTCGTTAACATCCCCTAACGAATCAGGAGGGAATACAATATAAAGTCCTAGTTCGCTAACATTCCTAGCGAACTAGACTTAACCTTAATGAACTAGTCTTAGTTCGCTAACATTCCTAGCGAACTAGACTCAAACATAACGAATTAGTCTAAATAAACATTAAATATTACATTTAAATATTAAATAAACATTAATGATAATTACAAAGACTCTAGACGCAAAACCGTGCACTAACAGACACCCTCTTGTCTTGAGCTCTTTGTCTTTAACTTATTTGAAACGCTTTGTCTGCCAATCTCTGCAACTATGAATCCCATGTTCATGGAATACACGAACAACACGTTGGAATTGCATAGCCAGGTCGTAATCTTCTTGGCGTTCAAACAAAATCTGCTTCCTGTGAAGCACGTCATTGTCTGTCTCTGATAAATTAACCAACCACATCGGATCGATTATCTTGATGAGCTCAGTCTGTAGTCCTCGACCACGAACAATAACGGCCTCGCCAGTACGATTGTCATAGTACCAACGGTTGAAAGACAGATGAATATCTTGAGGCATTGTCTTCACAGGAACCCTTCTCATTGTCTTTGGTGGCTTTACTTTCAAGACAAGTTTCTTCCAGCCGGTCCTTGGATCAATCTCATCAGAACGTTTACGTCTTGGGACCTGGGGCTTGAAGAACTTGAAGCCATGATTGACCTCGAACAGTAAGTGTTGATGGAACCACTCAGCCATTCGGTTACCCCCACGATTGATAAATGGACGTCTCGCGAGGGTGCGTATATCCCAACGCGGTAATGTTAAAACATCCATTATCCTCTCGTAATATTGGACACCCTTTTCCCATTTCACAATACATACCTTAAGGTCTGAATCATAGAGCCAGGAGACAATATCACCATGTACCTTAGAAACAGTCTTGAAGGTAGTCATCTGATTTGCCTCAATCCAAGCAGCAGCGGTATCCTTTCTTTCTTTATCTACATACCGAAAAACACTGATGATCTTACCCACTTTCTGGCGTTTGAACCATCTTTCAATGTCATCATCAGTCACTTCTTTGAGTGAAGGAACCGTTCGCTGCACAATCTTCTCCAAATCATCCTCAGTCTCTTTAATTACGTCTTCATGAAATACCGGAGCACCTTGATCAACATTTTCGTGTTGATACAAGTCCGGGTACTCTTCAGCTGTAATATCCTCCATCTCAATCTCCTCGTTCTCATAAATAAAATCCGTATCCATAAATATCGGATCAACTTCCATTTCATCCTCATTGATCACTTCGACATCGGGCTCAGTCTCTAATACAGTCAGCTGATCGTCATTTAGCCCAAGTAGAATCGAGATCTGCTCCCTTGTCAAAGATCTAACCACAAACTCACCAATCTGTATCTCATCTTTTTTCACCATACTTCTAACTATCCCCAATTCGTCAATAAATATCACCGTGTTAGCCTCAATCATTTCTATTGGCTTGGCAGCTGTTGGATCTTGAAATGAAATTATCTGTTTGTTTGAATCATCAGCGCCACTAACACCAGCACCAGAGGATGAACCGTGCGATTGTTTAGGCTCACCTCCTGCATCAGACTCGTCAGGATCATTATCATCATTTTTGAGTTTCTTGAGGGCATCTTCTTTACAAGTTAATTGTAAAATTAACTCATCTTGTTCTTTTAATTTCACCCCCTGAGACTCAACAATCGTACGTAACGCCTTGGTCTCCTTTTGACAGAAAGAAATATAACTCATCATCTTTCGTTGATTCTCAATGAGTCGTTCTTGAGTTTGTCTGTCAGCTGCCATTTGATTTTCATATAAATGTAGCATATTAAGCAGCAATTCCGTTTGTCGACCTGGTGGTAAGTTGTATACAGATGAATGAACAGGTTGAACAGGTCCTTGAGGCCGAGTGATTCCCATGAATGAGACATCACTAGGCGGAGGAGGAGGAAGAGTAGTTGTAGGCAGAGGAGGATGTCTCATTGAAGTTGTTGAAGAGACAGTAGACAGCACAGCAGGAGGCCTCGGTATCTCGGTCAACGCCATTTGAGGAATTAAACCGAGCCTCTCATGTGACACCATCGTCGTGGTCAAAGTAAGCATCGGAGTGCTAGTAGTTAGCGGCACCGCCGAGCTTTGAGTAGTTAATTGACGAGGTGGTGGTGTTCCAATAATATATATATATATATATATATATATATATATATATATATATATATATATATATATATATATATATATATATATATATATATATATATATATATATATATTGAAAAGCTTCCAGGCCTCTAGGATAATCGGTCCTAAGGTGGTCGACCTCCTACCTCCCAATTCAAGACGGCCCTACTTACTCTAACTATGTAATGCCCCGAACCCGGGAAACTTACTAATAATTGGATTTACACTTAAACATAGCTTAATTATCAGGGTTTATTAAAATTTTTGAGGATTATTTTACATTTATATAATATTTTCTTTCTGAAATGACTCTTTGGATGCCAACACCGTGTGGATAGCCTTGTGTGCACTCCAAACTCCTTTACCGTCTTTTATCAATCATTTGCGTGCGTACTAAAAGTCAGCTATGCTAAGTGAGTTCTAGTTTAAACAGGAAACAAGTCATACTTACACATTAACACTCATTCGTATCCGAAGATACACATACCATACTTAACCTGTTCCACATCCATATATATTTATACAAACTTTATTAACATTCAAACCATACATACTTAGCACATTCACGTTCAACACTTACCTTAGTCGACCAAGAGTATGTTCATATTCCGCCGTCTATACCTATACTCAAGGTCATGAACACATACAAGGTCCACAGTCCTTACATGTGTTCACTATTCATGGTACGTACAAGGTCCACGGTCCTTTCCTATACCATCGTACATTCTTTGCACGTACAAGGTCCACCGTCCTTCCCTATGCTGACACTTATATCATAGCACGTACGAGATCCGCAGTCCTTCCCCATGCTACCACATTACACTTACAACATGTATAAGGTCCCTGTCCTTTATATGCTGACACCTATATCATAGCACGTACGAGGTCCACAGTCCTCCCCTACGCTACCATAGTACATTTACAGCACGTATAAGATCCGCAGTCCTTTCCTATGCTGACAACTATATCTACAACACGTATATGGTCCACAGTCCTTATTTACATTGACGTCTATCATCTATGTCACGTATAAGGTCCATAGTCCTTAAATATGCTATCACATGACACATCTATGTCCAACAAAAATTAGAGGGATTTTCCATCCTTATTTACAATGTCAGGCGCAGTGTCCGCATATTGTACATACACCTCCTTACATGTACCGTATATATAATAAATATATATAACGTACCAACATAAATAATTTGATAGGTGTACACATTCTACATTCTACATTCTACATTCTACATGCCAAACATATTACTAATCAACCCAATATATATATATACATATATATATATATAATCAATCTACCACATTGAGTATGCACACAGCCCCAAAAACATAAACAGAAACACTTCATTACAATCTCCTTCAGATCATTCCACCTCATAACCATAATCTCTCTCAGCGTCTTTCTCTGCTCAACAGTCTCCCACCAGAAAAAAAACGCCTCAACATCTAACGACTGGGTAGAAAATCCCACCGCTTGATCCGGACGACACTCACTGATTCGCATAACTTTATCCATGCAGTTATCCATTGGAGAGTAGCAACGACATCACCCATACTAGTCAACTTCGGTGGGTCACAACCCTTAAACAGCCTATAGGTGCGCACCCACCATGCCCTTTCTCATTCTCACCATATCTCACGGGCCTGACTTCACTCGACTCCCCTTTCTCAGTCTCATAGTCTTTCTTACTGTTCTCCCCAATGTGCACGGTGGTCCTGACATGACTTCCTGCATACTTTTATGGCTGCAAATTCTTCTTTGTAGTAGCCACAACTTGAGCAATAGCAGCATGAATTGTAGGATCAAGCTGGTACCATTCATCTCTCACAGTTTCCCTATCTTCCTCTCTTGTATTAGTAACCGGTTCTTCGGAGGATAACGGGTTAACATGTGGCCTACCACGACGTCCCGTGCGACCTCTCTGTCGAATAGCCATACTTGCGCCAGCTATTCATATTCTATAAGAAAACACAAACATCGTCAACCTAGGAATCATTTAGTACAAGAATAGCAAGGTTAACAGTTAATAAGAGTGACCAGTTGGGATTAATTAATCACGTTACTCTTCATGTCTTATATGGTTCCTTTTATGACTTCACTTGTGCTAAGTCCTATGTCTTACATGGTTAACAATCATACAAGTAATTCACATAATCATATATAATCAAATACTCATATCTCAAGTAGTTAACCTAACTTACTTACACATTCTTATATTTAATATGAAATTAAGTATGTACTTACCGTAACCGAGCTTGCTTGAACGACACACGACTATTCACATTGGCATCCATTCTTCAGTCCCGATCTCGGTTTGAGTCTAAGCATTAAGGATGCGTATATTTCTCAAACTCATGCTCTATTACCAACTTGTATGGCCCCGAACCCGAGAAATTTACTAACAGTTGGATTTACACTTGAACATAGCTTAATTATCAGAGTTTAGTAAAATTTCGCGGAATATTTTTACATTTATACAATATTTTCTTTCTAAAATGACTCTTTGGATGCTAACAACGTATGGATAGCCCTGTGTGCACTCCAAGCTCCTTTACCGTGTTTATCAACCACCTGCGTGCATACTAAAAGTCATTACGCCGAGTGAGTTCTAGTTTTAACAGGCAACAAGTCATACTTAAACATTTGAACTCATTCATATCCAACTATAAGCATACCATACTTAACATGTTCCACATTCATACATTTATACAAACTCTATTAACATTCAAACCATACATACTTAGCACATTCACGTTCAACACCTACCTTAGTCGACTAAGAGTATATTCATAGTCCGTCATTTATACCTATACTTAAGGCCATGAACACATACAAGGTCCGCCACCCTTACCTGTGTTCACCATTCATGGTATGTAAAAGGTCTGCGGTCCTTCCCTATACCATCGTACATTCTTAGCACGTACAAGGTCGACCATCTTCCCAAAGCTAAAACCTATATCATAACACATACGAGAGCCACAGTTCTCCCTTATGCTACCACATTAAATTTACAGCATGTATAAAGTCCCCGGTCCTTACTATGCTGATATCTATATCATAGCATGTACGAGGTCCGCAGTCCTCCCCAATTCTACCACATTACATTTACAGCACGTATAAGGCTCACAGTTCTTTCTTATGCTGACACCTATATCTACAACACGTGTAAGGTCCACAGTCCTTATCTACATTGACGCCTATCATCTATATCTCGTACAAGGTCCACAGTCCTTAACTACACTATCAGATACCATGTCTATGTCCAACAGAAGTTAGAGGGATTTGCCATTCTAACTTATTACGTTAGACGTAAAGCGGACATATTGTATATACACTTGCTTACACGTACCACATATATATAATAAATATATATAACGTACTAACATAAATAATTTGATAGGTTTACACATTCTACAAGCCAAATATATTACTAATCAACCAATGTGTGTGTGTATATATATATAATATCAAACTACCACATTGAGTATGCACAAAGCCCCGAAAATATAAACAGAGAAAGGGGCTAGAACTCACCTGGATCTTGTTACATTCTCAGTTAACAAAAATTCCCTTATTCAACTGAGCACGACTAACTTGTAAACACGATCTTGTTACTTGGATCATTATCAACACCAATCGAGTAGTATTCGTTCTTGCAAATCTTGGAGTCATCACTAGGATGTGTGTGTTTTTTAGTGTGTTAGTAAATATGGAAAATGACTAGGGTTTAATGTACATTTATACCTTAAGCCCATGAACATCAGGCCCATTTTCCTTTCCCAACTCCATGTCTATTTCTAAACCAATTCTCTTAACTGTTAATTAGTTATTCAAAATAATTAATTCTCTCCTACACAATATAATAATGTTTTATTATTATAAAATTTCCGGTTGTTACAAACTATCTAGTTCAATTGTGTTTTTCATGACTAAAAAAACGATAATAATTTCTGCTTCCTTTTATTAGCAAACGTAATGGGAAATCTGAACAATATGTGTGTTTTATGATGTTATCTCTCTACTAGTTCAGTTAGAAGTTCGGTTAGAATTGTATGATTGACGCACTACTAGGAATCTAAGCATTTGCGATCACATTTTCGGTCGTAAAACGGTTGCATTTTCCCAGTTGTGACTATTTTGTGATGAAAAATGCGATGGGAAAAATGCAAGTCACAATTGTTCTTTTGCGACTGATTAGCCGTTGAAGAATTTGCGACCATTGCTGTAGTCACATAATTTACGACCACCTCTGCAGTCAAAGATCTTGCGACCACCTCTGCAGTCGTAGATTTTGTGTTGAATTCTGCTGTTGCAATCTTGTTTATGGTATTTTTTAGGTCAATTTGATTATAGTTAAATTCACGTAACCCGAATTCTTAATCAAATACCTAATCAACATGAAGTAAATCTGCATCATAGAGTAAATCAACATCAGATTCTTCAAATTTTAATCGACCTGACAAATATACCTCCATTGATTTAGTGAATTGATCTTCGTTAGATTCAAATACTTGTGATTTGATCGAATTCAGAAAAGATTCCTATTGAATTCTCTTGATGTTGAAGCAAAACCTAATCGCACTAGAGAAGCAGTTTTCAGAAACCTGATCGTCAAGGAACTAGATCTGGGTAAAGAGAAGCATAACGAGGACTAATCACTGGATGAGAGAGTTTGATCGTTCGGAATATAATGGATCAACGAGGGTTTGATTGATTAGAAAAATATCTAGGTAAAGCGGTATAGTTTGCTCATTGATGGATTTGGATGAGGCATATTAGTTTTTCATCCTCATATAAAAACAGATTACAACCTAATGGTAAATGGTGGACCGGCGTGATATAAAAGAAAATTAGTCTTATATAAAACAAGTCAATTTATCCCTTTGCGACCAAAAAATAAATGGTCTCTAGAACTTTGACGGAAAAATAAACAATAGCAGTAACTCTGACCAAAAAATAAACGGTCATAAAAAATATGACCGAATAATAAACAGTCACCAAATCTCTGATTGCTTAGCTACCATATCAAAAATCGCCCTTGATTTGCAATTCGGTCGCAAATCAGTCGCATAATTTGCAACCGTTTCTTTGATAGCAATTTTTGTTGGCAATTGCCCATTTTTCTTGTAGTGACAGTCCTATAACCGCAATCGATATATAAGACCATCAAAACAAACTTAACGTAGTTGGTCGAGAACCCCTTTATCGTGCAAAATTATCGCCAATAAACTCTCATAATCTTTTATCGCATCGCTTAACATTTAATGGGCTACCATCTGATATATATTTATAAAAACTATACGCTCTATGTTCTTTTGCCCAAAATAAAAAATATCATTAACAAGGTTTACCCTTCATTTAGAAAATGGAAAATTCCCAAAATAAGCGTTTATAAAAACGTTTTTCAGGTTTTAGGTGTCATTTGCAAGAAATTCTCAAAATATGTATTATAAACTAGTCGTGACAAGTAATTTGTAGAACCAATTAAAAGTTGCCACGTGTCCTTAAACTAACCATAATGACCAGTTTCACTAATCATCTACTCGTGACAATTAAATAAGTTTCAAGCTTCGTAATCAACGTCCACGAGTAAATAAGAAGTCCTTTAGTCGCAACGAGTAGATTTTAAAACTTTTCGAGACACGAATAGTTTATCAAACTAACCATCACGAGGTGTTTATCTACCAAATACATCAAACCAGTCATTTTTACAAATACTAACTGGAATGATTAGTTGAAAGGTCAACTTGTCGTTACGAGTAGATCTTCGTCAACGACTAGTTTACATTCCCGATACGAGTATTTTATTAGCAACTAACTCGTCGCGATTAGTTTACCTGGTTTACATTACCGCTAAGAGTAGTTTATTAGTAGTTAACTCAACAAGATTAGTTTACATTCTCAATACGAGTAGTTAATTAGTAATTAGCTCGTCGTGGTTAATTAACCTGATTTACATTACCACTACGAGTAGTTAATTAGTAGTTAACTCGTCGAGGCTAGTTTGCCTTGTTTACATTATCAATACGAGTAGTTTATTAGTAGTTAACTCGTCGCGACTAGTTTAACGTTACAATCTACTCGTTGCGACTCGTTTTAGCGGTATTCCGATTTATTTTATAAATATTTAAAAATAAATTTTTTTATTTAATCCCTTATTTTTATGTAATTTTTTTAAAAAATTATGCCATGTTTTTGTTTTTTGTGATCCATTATTTTTATATCATTCAACATGCGATTAAATTCTATATCTACGATTACTGGTTTTGTTAAATTTTTTTAATGTTGTATCATTTTTTTATTATTTTAGTCTAGTAAACGGTATATATTATTTTTACAAATAAAATAGTATAAAAAAGTTCATAAAATTAAACAAGTAATTTAATTACTAATAAAAATTTGAGTTTTTTTCTAAATTAGTGTTGGCAGAAAAACTATTTACCAATTTGGTGTTGCTTAAAAACTATTTATCAAACTAGTGTTTTAATTCATTTTATGTTTATTTTTTACATTTAAATTAACATATTTGAGTCTATAATTTCTTTTGTTAACTTAATCAATTATTTCCTTAATATTTTTAATCCTATATCGTCTTTTTTTTATTACTCAGCTCTCTTTTTTTAACTAATTTATTAATAAATCTTTGTTTATTTTTTTAGTTGGTTTATCTTTTTCTTTCTTTTTTCCAAATTCGTCATTTTACAAATTTGGTTTCCCATTTTTCGTATTTTTTTATCACTCGACTCTTTTTTTATTACTTTTAAATTTTATCACTTGATATCGTCATTTTACGAATATGTCTTTTTAAATTTAGTTCCAGTATCTTACGAACCTAACATATATCAAATGAATCAACGTCCAAAGGTCGCCGCAGTACTTGGAGTTCTACCAACGTTCGGGTTTTAACTGCTTTTCATAAAATGAACATATTTAAAACAAAAGAAAGTCGGTAAAACTCAACGCTGGTAAAATCCAAACGGTTACATTAATTCGGTTGGTATCCGTGAGGTTTGTTGTAGTACCGGATTTAATCACAAAAATTAAATTCTCAAAATGAACATATTTAAAACAAAAATCGATAAAACCTAGGCATGCATTACAACGACTATTCGACGCAAATTCGATTGGTATATGTTAGGATCGTTACGACACTGGAAAAAAACTCAAAAAATAAGTTCGTAAATGAGCATATTAAAAACCAAAAAGAAAAAAACAACAAAAATCGATAAAACTTAGATGTTGGTAAAACCCAAATGTTACAGCGACTGTTTGACGTGAATACAGTCGGTATTAGTTATACTCGTTACGATATCAAACACTATACTAAGAAAAACACATTTGTAAAATAAATACATTGGAAAAACTAAGTATATATCTATGAAAAAAATTTGTAAAAGAAATGAAAGAAAAAATTGATATCCGAAATAGGTAAAAAAATGTTAATTCAAAAGAAGAAAACAACAGGAAAAAAAAAGAAGAAAATAGTGGATTAATCGAATAATATATATAAAATATACTATACAAAAATAGATAACTGATTTGAACTAATTGGATAATGAGCTAAACTGGAAAAAAAAAATACAAAGACTCCAATATTGTTAATTTAAAGGTAAAATATAAATGCAAAATAAATGAAAAACACTAGTTTGGTAAATAGTTTTTAAACAACACCAAATTAGTAAATAGTTTTTCCACTAATACTAGTTGAAAAATTAAAAAAACTCTAAAAATTTAAATTGTTACATTTATCTAATCTTTGGAAACAAAGTTGACTTCTAAATTACATGATAATTTCACTTGGTATTAACCATTTGGTGACTATGTTGGTAATGCAAATAAGGTAAATAACCACGACGAGCTAATTACTAATTAACTACTCGTATTGGGAATGTAAACTAGTCTCGACGAGTTATCTACTAATAAACACTCGTAGTGGTAATGTGAATCTGGTAAACTAACCACGACGAGTTAAATACTAATTAACTATTTGTATTGGGAATGTAAACGCTTATTTTGAGAATTTTCCCTTTAGAAAAAGTGCTTTAAAAATCATAAAGGCGTTTTCCTAAAGAATTTGGAAGCTTAATTTAGTGAACTGAAAATTACATAATATCTTTTAAGACAATAAGATGCATGAAAATTTGGATTGAAGTACGAGGTTTTGTGATTTGGAAGATGCATACAATTCGCCTGGTAGTGCAACTTTTAAATAGATGAAAGTGGCAACCCCCTCCCCACCCAACCACACGGACCCTAGTTCTAATGAAAGTCGTGGTCTACAAGCGATTTCGTTTAGTTTTGTCGTTGAACGTGTTAGGTTGAATTAGATTTAGACGTCAAAATCACCTCACAAGCGATAATGATATTCATATAAATTGCATGTGGACACTATGATGGAATCCTTGCCAACTAGGTTGGAAACTCCACCCCAAGCTATTAAGCTTCTTGCAGGTTTTCCAGAGGATCGCACCCACCCCTTGCAACTTTCATTATTTCTAGTCAAGAATTGTACCTCCATTGTGACTTACATACTTTTAAAATAGATTAACAAAATAACCTAGAAATCTTGACGGTTTCGATAAATCACCTACCCGTGCAAAAGTTTGTAAAGCGTCTGTAAACATATATTTTTTTGGGGGAATGGGAATGTTAGGACATTATTTCTAGCCTCTAGGTGTGCTTTTGTGTAATTAAAACTAATATGACTGAGTATATATATATATATATATATATATATATACATATATAAATTGTTTTTTACGGACTTGTATACAACTATACGTATATATTTTACCTGTATATTGTGTGGGAATTTCTAATAATTTAGAGAGCAGTTTTTAAATTTATTAAAACAAAAGCTTCTTATTTTAATATTTGTTTTTAAGTGATGCTAAACTAGAACTTACAACACACGTAAGAGGAGTTTAAAGACAAATGTGTAGTCTAGAGACACATGGCCCCCTAAAAGTGAATGAAATTTTTAATGTAAAATGAGAAGAACCGAAGAAGAGACCCACCAAAGTAACAAATATATGACAATGTGCATACCTATGGAAAGGTGTTAAGACGTGTATGATCAATCTGTCTTTTTCATAACACCATGGTGTCCAAAATGCACAAGCTTAATCAGGTTAAATTTGCCACCAAGTTCATTACGTGTCAACCTCTCACACTCCTAACCGTCTATAAATCCATTATCATACTCATCATTTCACCAACTCAACAATGAGGTCCACTTGTTTTCCTCCGGGACTAATTTGCTTTCTACTGCTCTTTAGTGTTACTTTGGCTCAGCAATCGTCACGAGTAAGAGGACCTTCAGACTGCCAGTTTCGTACTATAACCGCTAGGGAACCCAACCGAAGGCAGGTATCCGAGGCCGGGTTTTCGGAGTTCTGGGACTCCAATGAGAAAGATGAACTAGAGTGTGCTGGTGTGCAAGTGGTTCGTCATACAATTAACCCTAAAGGACTGCTTTTGCCTTACTATCCCAACACACCGGAACTTGTCTTTGTTGTTCAAGGTACTTTTGTTATATATTGGTCTTTTACTCTTTTTAGTGTTTGTTGTTATGTTGTAACAAGTCATGTTGTAACAGGTCAAGGTATACAGGGGATAGTGCTTCCCGGATGCGAGAATACATTCGAAACAACATTTCGGTCGGAGGATGGAAGTGAACAAGTTTCGAAGCATCAGAAGGTTTACCGGTACAAGGAAGGTGATGTGCTAGCATTGCCTGCTGGTGTAGTTCATTGGACCTATAACGATGGTGACACACCGATAGTTATTGTTGCGCTTCGCGACACGAGTAATGTGGCCAACCAACTTGATCGCGAATTCAGGGTATTTTAGTATAGCTTGTTACTTTTTATCACTTGCCTGGTTTAAGTTTTGCCTAATTACTTTTATGTGTTTTTGGTTAGAAATTCTTCCTTGCTGGAAACCCGCAAAGTCAGGTGCAACAAGGAGAACCCTGGGGAACGGAGGAACTACCCGTGTTTCAAGATCTGCATCGTGGCCCACCATATGGAGGAGGAAGAGGATGTGGAGGCCGTCCCCCATACGGACGACCACCATATGGACGCCCACCATATGGAGGAGGATGGGGTCGCCCACCGTACGGAGGAGGATGGGGAGGCCGTAACGAAAAATCACAAGAACTCGGAACGGAGGAACTCCCTGTGTTTCAAGATCTGCATGGCCGCCCACCATACGGAGGAGGAAGAGGATGCGGAGGCCGCCCAACCTACGGACGACCACCATATTGGGGAGGGCCGCCCTATTGGGGACGCCCACCATACGGAGGAGGATGGGGAGGCCGTAACGACAAACCACTACAAACAGACCGCCCTATGGAACCGCAACAAGAACAAGAAGGTTTCAACATGTTTGCTGGTTTTACCGACGATATTCTTAGTGAAGTTTTTGGTGGTATCGAATATGAGATCGTGAGTCGATTAAAAGGATTAAATGACAATCGTGGTTTAATCGTTCTAGCTGAAAATTTCAAAGTTGTGATCCCAGAACAACAATCGGGAGCCGCAAACAACTTGGCCGAGCAAACAATATGCTCAACCCAATTGAGTGCAAGCATAAGCAACCCAGATTCTGCGGATGTGTTCAACCCAAGTGGCGGACGCGTCACCAACCTTAACAGTAACAAGCTTCCAATCCTCAAATCTTTCCAACTTAATGCTGAAAGAGGAGTCCTATATAAGGTAGTACGCGCATCCATAAATTTGTATATATATATATATCAGCAACTAATTCATTTCATATTACTTACAGAATGCCGTGCTAGCACCACACTTCAACTTAAACGCACACAGCATAATGTACATCATAAGCGGAAGCGCCCGTATCCAAATCGTGCGAAGTGAAGGTGTTGCGGCGTTTGATGAGGCGGTGAAAACAGGTCAGCTTATAGTGGTGCCACAAAGCTTTCCGGTGATCATGAAAGCTGGAGAAGAAGGATGCGAATGGGTGGCGTTCAAGACCAATGACAACGCAATAACAGCGCAACTGGCTGGACGTTTCTCTTACATTTGGTCACTTCCAGATGAGATTTTGGCTAACGCATATAATATCTCACCGGAACAAGCTAAGAGCTTAAAGTATAATAGGAAAGAAGGTGTGATTTTGAGTCCACGTTCTCGGTCTGGATCACTTATAAAAGAGGCCAAGAATGTTGTGTTAAATGCTGTTTTTGGTTAGACCAAATTATGATGAAATGATAATAAGAGTAGGTCATGCGGTCCGTGTAGTACGTATTTGACCTTGAGAATAAAACTTCTAGGATAACAATCTTTTATCTTTTTAGATGATCTACAAATTATTAAACTAATAATCTTAAAATATTTTCACAAAGCACTTAGAAGGCGTACTTCTCCAAGTTTCATGGTTTTCAAACCTTTACCAAACTTCTTTGACCCCGGCCTAGTAGAAGAAAAAGTATTATCTACTTTCCAACACGAGCAAGTTACTTTTAATTTGAAATAGGCATCAATCAAAACTACGTCTTTTATATTTTAGATTAAAAAAATGTAATTATAACAATGTTGAGTCGGTAGGTAAAACTCGTGCAACGTGGCTGTGAGTCAACGCAAATTCTGGCGGCTGTGAGTCAACGCAAATTCTGGCTGTCAATTGATGTGGCTATGAGTCGACACGAATTCGGTCGATATCAAATTATCAAATAATATTAAATTTGATTTTCCTAACATGCGATAAAATTATGAATATATTGTACTAATTATCAAACTCGATATCTATGATGATATTAGGAGCTATTGTTATTGCATTGGAACAACGTTATTTAGATTATTTGTACTTGATTGTCCAGAGTGTTACGCTTCTCGTGAAGTGTTCCACTTGCATGTTGTTGCGACTTCAGTGTTAGTGAGATCAGTTCACGACGTCATCTGGATATGTACACCGAGAGGACATATAGCTATGTAGTTTGTAGTTTTAGCTTCAAGAGACGATTGTGGATATTCTTGTTAACATGTGGTATTTCGCGTGATTGATACAACAGTTGTGACTTATATGTCATCACATATTATCAGTTCAGTTTGACCCATGCGTACATCCGAATGATACAATTTAGTTCAATGATTTGCTTTACCTTACATAATCTATTTCACCGTATGTTTTGTGGTATCTTTAAAGTTCATCATTTTTCGTTTCTTAACATATTATTTCATATTAAGCATTTAACTCATTCCATAAACTTTTGTACGCAACAAGTTTACAGGTTATTTTGGAAGGGGTGAAGAGAGAAGAATAAAACTCTAAAACGCTATCCGAAGTTGCTAGTTATCCTTTTTAATAACGAAATAATATGTATTTGCACCTTAGTTTTAAAAATATTTTTCGACGTTGCCTTATTATGTTCGGGTTATTGTAAATGTGGCGTGTCACCTTTTATATGGTGAGGTGTTACAAGCAGACAATCAAATAATTAATACACGGGATATTATACCTATCGAGCGCAAATAATGATAAATAGATATAATGAAATGCGGAGACTAGTTTTAAAGGCAATGGCCAAAAATACTAGCTACACACACTAAAATATAAGGTGATGTTTGTTTTTTCAGAGGTAAAACATCTGCAGTCTGCGGACCATATCTGCAGGCATCTGCAGTTTGTAAAAAGAAGACTGTTTGTTTTAAAAACGTCTACAGACTGTTAAAATAAATTGAAATTTAAATAAACTGGAACTTAAATAAAAAAGGTCTTCAACATCTAAATTTAAATATTAGCCAAATCGTTTCACCCTACAGCCCGACTAAGCTCGAATCTTTAACACGGGTCAAGATAACATTTTTTAAAAGAAAAAAAACATATTTCACCATCCTAAACATAGATTACACGATGTTTAAGCCTTAAACGGGCCTAAAATCTACTTGAATATTCAAAACAGAAGATTGAACCCGAAAAGATTATCTTATAAAGTTATAAGGGGTATCTCAACTGAAAATCAGAGATCCTCACTGCAAATACTCGATGGCACAGCAGTAATTTCCAAACGACCCGTCCATTCTTCACATGGTTTCAAAGTAATCGGTTTCTCGATTGCTGCACCGTCCACACATAGCGTTTGCTTGTACTCGTCATCTCCAAAATCAGAATTTGCATTTGACTTCTTGTCCCATGGATTCCACACCACTAGAATTGAAGAGATCACAACAGAAAAATGTTATCTTGAATGCCAAAATTAATAAAAAAGGGTGTGATTTGACTTTTGTGGTAATTAGATTATAGCAATGTGGGTTGATTTCAAACGGATTCAAATCACCATGAGAGGGAGAGAGAGGCTACGAAAGAAAAAGATAATCAAACCTGGAGAGAGAGAGAGAGAGAGAGAGAGAGAGAGAGAGAGAGTTTGGCAGTGGAGAAGTGGAGGAGGCGGCGGTGGAAGAGTGGATGTCGCCGCTGGCGGTGGTAGAGGAGTGGAGGAGGAGAAGGTTAGGGTTGGAGAGGAGAAGTTTGGAGTGAAGTTGTCTGATGAAAGAAAAAAAAAGGAGGAGAAGAGGTGAGAAGTGACATGGACAAGACTTCTAGGAGAAGAGGACGCGCAGACGTTTTTAAATGAAATGTCTTCTAAAAAACAAACACACTGCAGAGCACAACGTCTGCGCGTAGTCTGCGCGACGCAGACAAAAGAGGTAGGGAAGTGCTTTTAGTGAAAAACAAACACCCCCGAAGTGTCTATTGTTATGTAATATACTAGTGGGGTTTTTTTTTATAATTTACCAATAATTGTGTTTTACAAAATTATATTTCATCAAATTGTGTTATACAATTGTGTTTTTCATTGTGTTTCTTACATTGTGTTTTTTATTGTGTATTCCATTGTGCTTTTTCCAGCAATCGTTTTCGATGACTTTATGGCGAAATTTTCCGGCAAACATTTCCGAAGACTTTTCTAGCCAAAATTTTTGGCGACTTTTTCAGCGAAATTTTCCAAAAACTACCCTAGAGAATTTCTGGCGAGGTGGTTGTTGTGGGTGACGATTGTGATGCGGTGGCGGTGGAGTGGTGGTGGTTGCAGAAAATGCCTCTCTTCCTAGCTTTCCTAAGGAAATCAAACTTTTTAATTTCAGAAAACACATTACTATAAAAAAAACTTCTGTGCTATCCTTGCAAAGAACTATGTTTGATCAAACGTAAAACCTTTTGGAGGTTATGATTTATTCTGAAAAAGTTGAATTAGAAGAGTTTGAGGTATTTGCGACTAAATATAACTACAAGAAAATGGCGTTTTAGGGGCGACACACGTCACCCCTAAAGTCTTTATTCTCGCCTCTAAAGCTGCCCCCCTAAAGAGTCGCTCCTATTGCCTCGTCATTAATAAGCCATTTGTCGTCCCTAAAAGTACTTGTCGCCTCTAATAGGTGTCGCCCCTAAAAGTTTATTTCGCCCCTATTGGTGTCGTCGCTAAAACGTTTCCAATTAAACTCCGGCGACACTCCGGTGAGGTATTAGGGGCGCCCCTAAAGGCCTATGAAATTTAAAAAAAATATTTTTTGTATTCCGGCTATTTCCAGATTTTTTCCAGATTTTTACGCTAGTTCTATACAAACATTTGTCACAACGATTCATATATATACATATCAACTTACAAAAGCACATAAATGTCAACGTACTAGTACTAATTAAACAACATTTAAACCGATATAGTAGCTAGTTAATTTAGATCCATACTAATCATTTTTCGCCCTCATCCATGTCATCCTCATTGTCTTTGCTTGATTCTTTTTGGCAATTGTGATATTCGTCTAGGTGATGTAGAAAATTTGGATCTTGAAATAAACTAGCAAT
Source organism: Bidens hawaiensis (assembly GCF_021521415.1). Taxonomy (NCBI): domain Eukaryota; kingdom Viridiplantae; phylum Streptophyta; class Magnoliopsida; order Asterales; family Asteraceae; genus Bidens; species Bidens hawaiensis. The sequence goes on along the minus strand of NW_027498677.1, from coordinate 45,071 downwards.
TTGGGCCTACAATATAAGATTTATCTTCTTTGTCCCATTCAATGTAACACCCCTTCGAGTATCAAACCATTTGCATTGAAATTGGACTGTTGAATACCCATTTGGATAACACAATTCAATAATCTATTCTACTTGGCCATAGAATTTCTCACCATTCGTTCTGCGTCAAGTATGATCTTAAGGTTTCTTAAGGTTTTAAGTATGATCTTGAGATGAACTTGATTATCTTCTTTAGACTTGAAGTAAATAAGAATGTCATCAATGAATACGATAACAAACTTATCAAGATATGGTTTGCAGATTCGATTCATTATGTCCATGAAAGCTGCTGGAGCATTAGTGAGTCCAAAAGGCATAACAGTGAACTCATAATATCCATATCTAGTTCTGAACGCCGTCTATGGTATATCTTCTTCTTGCACTTTAGATTGATGGTATCCTGATCTGAGATCAAATTGAAAAAATAGCTCGTTCCTTGGAGCTGATCAAACAGATCATCAATCCTTGGTAATGGGTAATTATTCTTGATTGTAACCTTATTCAACTCACGATAATCTATACACATTCTCATTGATCTATCCTTTTTCTGAACAAATAGAATCGGAGCTCCCCAAGGTGACGAACTTAGTCGTATAAATCCTTTTTCCAACAACTCATCCAACTGTTTCTTCAATTATTTCATATTGGTGGGTGCTAGTCTATAAGGAGATTTAGCTATTGGTGAAGTTCCTGGTATGAGGTCAGTTCTAAACTCCACTTCCCTATCTGGTGGGTTCCTGTTAGCATTTGGAAATACATATTTGAATTCGGAAACAATCGGTACTTCTTCCATCTTCCTAGGTTATGGTTTCTTGGTTACATAGGCCATGAAAGCGAGGCATCCCTTACCTAAGCAACGCTATGCTTTTATCTTTGAAATTATTCCTACATTTCCTGCTTTTTTTTTTATCACTGGTTATACAAATGATTTTGATATTGGATGTTCGAATATCAATCGCCTTATCGTTACATAGGATTCGGGCTTGGATAGTCGATAACAAATCCATGCCTAAAATTACACCAAAAACTGCCAATGTCATGGGTAACAATCGTACATGTATGACGTGATTGGCTAATGAAATTGTTGCATTATTTAAGGCCTCAATTATCCTAATCAGATTTCTATCAGCAGTTTCTACTTCATATGATTGTCTAAGTTAACTAGAGGTTCATTTAATAGCTAGAATATAGAATTTATCTATACTATATATAAAGCATGAGTGAAAGACCTCTTAAATTTTAAGAGGTACAATTAGTCATGCATAAAATACAATCATTAATGCATACAATTTTTAAAATTTGAGGGCAATATTGTATTTTTGACATCATGTATGGTTAACAATGTCTACTTTAGAAAATAGTTACAAAATAATCCCTCAACTTTAATACAACTTTATAAATTTGTAAAGTAGTTACACATAAACCCTCTATCTTTACTCATTTAATTGACAAATTCATTATAAAACTTTATTTCTTCAATATCTTTTAATATATTGTGTTTTAAACAAAAACGAACCTACCATTGCAATCTTCTTATTTTTGTTGACGTATCAATGTAAATTTTGTTTTCATCTGAGGTGTTGATTATAATGTACAAGTCAATTAAGTATAAGAGTACAACTCAAATATGCAATTATTTACCTAAAATATAATTTCAAATTTAAACCTTCAACTATGTTTAGCTTTTGTAAATTTAATTAATAATTACTCTTCTATCCCCTTAAGTTTTCCCATATAATCATATATATATTTTTTCTTTGTTTTCATTTATATCTTTGTATATAGTACGTTTTAATAGATTTCAAACATACAATTACAACATGTTTAGTTTTGTCTACGTTTCAAAATATTATATTGGTGTGCATGTAATAAACCTATAACCAAAATGATTTCGTGTCATTTAAAAAAATATATCAAGTTTGTTTTAAGTCAAAATGCCATCAAAATGAGTTTTAATCATTTTCTTTAAAATACTTTTATTGTTTCGGGTCAACGATTGAGGACTTTGACAAGTCAAAACGCTTTCGAGTTATAACTGGATGTAAGCCATATAAGTTTAGGTCATTATAAAAAAAAAGTTTAAAATATTGTTTAGGCCAGAACATACAATAAGTAAAATGAGTTTGAGTCATTTAAGAAATTTTTTTTGTCAATTTTGGTTTTGGTTAAAACATATTATAAGCATAATGAGTTCGAGTCATTTTAAAAAAAAATGGTTTTGGTTTGCGTCAAAACAATTATATGCAAAATGAATCCAGGTCATTTAAAAAAATATTGATTTTAGCTCTGGGTAGACATTAAATCTTTGGTCGTTTATGAAGGTTTCAAAAGACTCCTGAATAACCGTGACTAACATAGTAGATTTGGTTCAGGTCAAAATAGCAAAATGAGTTTCGATCATTTTTAAATACTTTTATTTTTTCGGGTTAACGATCGAGGACTTTGATATGTTAAAATGTGTACGAGTTATAATGGGATGTAAGCCAATTGGGTTTAGGTCATTACTAAAAAAAATTTTTGTTCAGATTAAGATGAGTAATAAGTAAAATGAGTTTGAGACATTAAAAATAAACTGTCAATTTTCTGGTTAAAGCATGTTATAAGCATAATGAGTTCGGCTCATTTTATAAATAAAAAGGTTATGGTTTGCGTCATAATAATTATATGCAAAATGAATTTTGGTCATTTAAAGAAAATATCAATTTTTTCCTATGGGTGAACATTAAATCTTTGGTCGTGCATGAAAGTTTCAAAAGACTCTCTAAATAACCGTGACTGCTATAATAGATTTGGTTTAGGTCAAAATGCTTAGTAAAATGAGTTTCGATCATAGAAAACTTGGTTTTTATGATTCGTATATCAATTGTAACATACAAAAAACAACATTCATTTTTTGAATAAAACCGTATCGTGTCATATGTTTAATAGGTTGTTACTAAAAATATGCTTAAACATATTGTTATCACCGCAGCATCAAGCGGGTATACTACTAGTAATCTATAAAACTTTGGTTAGAACCTGAGTCAAATAAAACTCTAACATAAACATTATTGATAGGAAACGTCCGGTGATCATGTCTGGTATGTCCGCAGCCTTCTAGGTGTCGAGCAAGAAGACTCGCGTTTTTCCCTTCTTGGCATCAATCTTGACACCAGCACCACCTATACCTACTATTGTTGTTGCTGGTTTCCTTTTCGGGAATCGGTACTAAAATGCCCTTTTTCCCCACAATCAAAACAAATCAAAGTTTTTCTTCTACATTTTGCTTCAACATGACGATTTTCTTGCAGAAATTACAGGTTGTAGGATTAAATCGGGTAGTGTTAGTTTTTCGTAAACACTTCCCATAATGCCTTTTTCCACAAGTTTTACAAATTGGTTGGGTGTAATTAAACATTCCTTCCCTCTTATTCTCAACCTTCTTCGCCTTTCCTCCAACAATCGATTTTCCATCATCTTTCTTTCTTTCATCCCTATTTCGAATCATGCAATCCATTTAGTATCATACTAACTCCATAGCGGATTCAGTTGTAGATGGCATATGTGAAAGAGCCAAGTCACGCATTCCAATAGGTAATCTGTAAATGTAACGAGTTACCTTATTGAATTCAGGAGTGACTAAGTGTGGAACAATTATACAATATTTCAAAAATTTCATGTTGTATTCTTTAATATTCGTCCCTACGACTTTGTGGTTCCATAGCTTAGTTTGGCTTTGGTTTATTTTATGGATCAGACAAAACTTCTTCAAAATCATTTCTTTAAATATCTTCCATTCAAGGTTGTACAAATTTTCACTACCCTTAATCTTGATAAGGGTATTCCACCACTCTATTGCCTCTCCTTTAAATATTTGAGAGGTATATAGAACTTTCTCCCTCTCGGTACATTTGCTGATCAGTACAATGGACTCCATCTCTTCCAACCATCGAAGGGCAACGATTGCTCCCTTATCATCGTGAAATTCCTTTGGATTGTAAACCTTGAAAATTTTAAAATCACAACCTTCTTGTATTTTAAGTTTCTTTGTTTTATCATGAAGCTCGTTTTCGGCAGTTGAGCTTTGAGCACTTTCTTCCTTTTTCTTTTCTGATTCTCTTTTGGTTTCTTTTATTGAATTCACTGTTTCACTTCTACTTCTGCTAGTTCTCTTATTAGAATGAGAAGCACTTCTACTTCATAGAGTGGGTTTATAGCTTGTTTAATTAGGTCATGAATTCCAAGAACATATTCAGTTGGTATTGCTTGAATATTCTCTTTTACAGACTTTTCTTTGTTATTAACTTGGATTTTAGGATTACTGTTGGCTTTCTCCTTTCCAGACATGCTGTAAATGAATAAGACAAGGTTTTAATTTACAAGGGAAACACACTGTCTTATATTACATTATTTATGTTACAAAGAGAAAACACAACATCAACTACGATTCTTAGTATCTAGTTTCAATCCTTAACCCATTTCTTAACAATATGTTTCATTTTGTTACAATTCTTGATAAGTTTCTTTCCTACTTTCTTCTTGTTCACTAACTCATTCATCAACTCATTCATCACCGCATTTGGTGGGCTAGGATATCCTGTAGGTGCAGATGAGGCTGGGAAGAGATATGCATTCTCCCTTGGATATAGGTGTGGCTTTGCAATATATGCATGCATCTCCTCATCGGGAATATTGTTCGTATAGAATTCCTCGATAAGGTTAGCTTCATCCTGAATTTCCTTAGCTTGTTCGGAAATTGTGGGTATTGGTCCTACATATGGAGGAAAATGAGAATTTTCATTTTTGTCATATTCTTCTTCTTCTTCGGGTTCTTCCTTAGAAGGATTGTTGATTGACTTTTGAAATGATATTTTCTCATAGGTCATAGTAACCCTCATTCTAGGCTTTCGACTTGATCTTGCGGTGATTTGTGGAACCTTGTATTGATAATTTGGTGGTGGTGATCCGAAGTGCCATTTGCTCTGATCGGAGTGACAGTCCATACAACTTGATGAATCGAAACTAACCTCCTACTTAATCTTACTTTACTTTGGACTTCTAGTTCTTCAGAAGGATGATAAGGTGGGATTTTAGATGGATAATATTGAGGTATATTCTCGGTAGTATCAACGAAGATTTCGATTGGAAATTGCTTGCTTCCCGGAAGATATATGGGTTGACACCCATAGGGTAGCATTGGGACTATCGGTTGGTTTTGACCAAAGAAATTGGTGTAATAACTATTATTGCTCTCCATATCCGATGGTTCGCGAATAGATGTCGGCTTAGTTTGAATAGCTACTCGGCGTCTATGACCAAGATAGTTTATATAAGACACCTGCACTTAGTGAAATTTAGGGATAGAAATATTACCAATCCTATCTTATCCCTGCGAAGTAAACAATAATGATAATAATAATAATAACAACAACAACAACAACAACAATAATAATAATAATAACTTTAAGGTTAAAGCTTAGGTACTAATGTTTTAATACCTAATTCGCTGAAACCGATGGCTCTGATACCAACCTGACACAGCCCAACTTATGGCCTAGGAGTGCGACCAATAGTAGGTACCTGTTTTGAAAATATATCAGAGTTTATAGTTGATTTTAGCGGAAGACTTTAAGTTGATTAAAATATTATTTATGTTGAAAATTTACTTGAGAAGTAAATACCCAAGTATTATTTTACAATACACTTGTTCATATTACAAGGATTTTATTACCAAAAGCTGAGCCATCTTGTAACGCGCTTCAATCCCCACGATGACTCCAATCCTTGCTATTGCATACTAATACTTAGTTACCTGCAATGGGTGGGAAAATACGTCAGCTATGTGCTGGTGAACACGTACGACTCTAAAAATAATTAAAGCACAATTACAATACAAATATAGTTTTCCGTACAATCTCAACAAAAATATCCATTATTTTCGGGATTTTGTACCACTGCCACACACACACAATGCAAGAGTTCTCTAGGAGCTGTTGCCTAATTCAGAACTGGTTATGACTGATTCTCGCTTGTAGCTTTGTTTAGTTATGTTTCGATCAAGACACTGTGTAATCGGTCTATGTTGCTTTTATTGTCTATTTTTATTATAACACTTTATAATCTTTTCATGATCATTTGACTGACTCTTATAAGATAAACAACCCGTTCATCTTTGAGAGTTTAAATCCTTTGACTGAAAAGGTTTAACGTATTCACCTGTACCATCGATGTGCATTTGAAAACCTTGATTGTGAATGAGAATGATATTAACCTATACATAAATAGGTTTGTATACATATTTTGAATGGTGTTTCTTGATTAAGCTATTTTCCTTAAGCTTAACATTGATAAAGTTTTCAATCTTTACTTTTGAATGAAAATACTTTGTTTTATGTGACGTTGATAAATCATGCTTTGACTTAATAGGTTCTAACACATTGGTGAGTTTCTCCGGGTAAGTAAATGGGTCTCGAGATTGATTGGGATTTATACAAATTACATTTCCTTAGCAAGAAACTCACTACTAGTGATATTCCCTTTACAATTTACTACTGTGACACTCGTCAATTTCAGGTTAACCCCGTTAACTCAAACTCCGTCAATTCAAACTTAAGATCACTTGATCTAGAACGCAGATCTCATTACATTTAAAATAAGGTTTTAAATGACGCTTGACAATTACTACATGTGTAGTCTTTCAGGAATTGCACCGAAACGCAAACGAGTTTGACGCAAACTATTGGTGAACAAATGACGAACATCAAAACAACAAATACGTGATAACCTTATGTTAACATATGTGTTACTTGATTATATTGTGTGTGATGCTAAACAAGAAACAAGAACTAAGTTAATTAAGCTAGAAAAGTAACATTTGAAAGTTGAGGGACTTAAGTGCAACATATTGTTATTAAATAATATTAATCATAAACCCTAATCCTCTCTTTCCCTCTCTCAAAACCGACGGCACCCCCCCCCTTCTCCCTTGCGATCGGCAGCCCACACACACCACCATATCACCTCTTTTTGATCTTGTTTTTCACAATTGAAGCATCCTACACCCGTTTCTAGTCATCTCTCACCTTCCTCTTGCTTGTTTTTGTGCTTTTGAAGGTTTAATTCTAAACCCTAGATTCGAAAATTATATATATGGTGCTCATATGCTTTGTTTTGATTAGATGATGTTTAATTATGTATTGATTGTTGATTTGATAACTAGAATTGATGTTATTGCATGTTAATCGCTTGTTTCTTTGATTTTGAGTTCAAGTAAAACCCTAATCATGTATGTAGTGTGTAATTGATGTGCATGGATAGTGATTATGGTGTCTAGAATGTCATATGAACGGATTGTGGTCTATAGATGGTTAATATGTTGAGTTTGGATACAAACTGTTTATGGACAGATTGTGTTGTTGATGTTCAATTGACTGTAACGGGGTGTGAATGTGAGACTTGGTCGATATTATTAATACTATAGTGTACTAGGTTGAGTCTAGTTTCTAAAGAATATAAATTTGCAATTTTTGGACGTGTAAAAGTTAACTTTTATGATTTTACAAAAACGTTGTGCAAATCTGAATTTTGAGACCTGATGTAAGGCTATTTTGTAAATGTCATAACTCGTGGATTACAAGACCAAATCGGTTGGTTCCACCTCTGGAAGTTATCATTTTGAGTTAAGAACTCAACCCAATTGGTCTTGCATTAATTAGATTTTTAGATTGATGGGAATGTTAAATAACATTCTGTTGTGCATGATTCTGACTGCTGTAAGTTTGCTGTAGTAATTTGATCATTGTGAGAAACATATGTGGAATAAAATTACAATAAAAATTGTTCTGGAAACCTATGTCATATATGTTTTTGTGATGATTTTTGATGAATTAATTAATGAGTTATGATCTGTGTATTAGAGTAATCTTTACTAGTAGTAATCTGTCTCGGTAAAGCTAGTTGCTAAGTTAGGCGAAAGTACATGAAATATGTTGATAATCGATAATTGCTACGTGTTTGACCAAAATACCCTTGTGTTAGATGATTACTAGAAGTATGCTATGTTAATACTTGATGCTCGAGAAGTTGTTTACACTTGTAACGAGTCACTAATTTGCTTGTCGAGTCACACGAAATTCACAAACGAAACACGAAGTGTATTATTTACATAGGTATTACGTGCCAAGTCTAGAGACTCGTTAATAGCTTAAATACTTAGAAAAATCTAATTTTTGTCTTAGAGCTCGAGTGAGGATTTTTCTGTGACGCGCATCTCTCGGACTTTTGTTTTAGTAATCTTCGCAAACAGTGAGTTTCACTTTCCCCTTTTAAACTCTTTAAACGCTTTTCACTTGGGGGAGATAACATACTCCGAAAACGCTTTCGGATTTTGTTAGTAGATTATATATCACTTGTAAAGGCTAAGTGGCAAACGAAATAATTGAAGTCCGTCACACATCGAACCGTTTAGTATTGTAAAATAGCGAGTCATTGTTGAGTAGTACTACTGGGTTTGACAAAACCCACCCAACGCTAAGCTCGACTGGAGGTCGAGTGGGTGTAATCTTAGCTAAACACATTACCATGGTCGGGATAGACCTAGTGGCAAGGCACATGATTAACAGTCAGCTTCGGTGTCGAACACTTAGTAATACTTGTTGTATAGGCTAGCTACCTATCGATATATAATTGATTTAACACTATCTGGTAATGCAAAACGCTAAACGCAAAACGCTGAACGCAAAATGCTAAATGCTGAACGCAAAACGCTTTATTTTATATAAACCTGTGAACTCACCAACCTCGTGTTGACACTTTTAGCATGTTATTCTCAGGTAGCCGAGGCGGGCGCGCGGTATAGGATCATGCATTGTTTTGAACACTATTGATTATGCAAACTTGTTTAAAACTGTTACTATGTGGGTTTTTAAGTCGTCCTGCGTGGCGCAACACTTGGTTTATATATTTACGCTTCCGCACTTATTTTCAGTTAATGTTTTTATGGTTTGATTATAACTAATGATTCCGATCCTGTTAGTTCACACCCTCTGACGGTAAAACTCCGTTAGTGGATTTTGAGGGTGTGACAGATTGGTATCAGAGCCATTGGTTATAGCGAACTAGAAATTGCATGCATACTAGACTATAACCGCGACGACCCATTAGTTATAATGATAAGCACTGCATATGTTTGTGTAGTCTTTGTTATCTTATCTCTTACCTCTTTCACTCATACGCGCGCATACACGGCTTACCTGTAGGGATGTTGACGCCACCATCATCATCATCCGATCAGATGACTCATGCTCATGGGAAGGAACCGCAGTTACCTACCTCATCGCCACCTCGAGTAGTCCCGGAACTAGAAGCCCCTGCACCGAAGAGGTATCGCTTGTCCGGAGGCATGTATGAAGACGAAGTTAGCTGGGATTGGTACCCGAATATGATCAGGCGTATGGTCTATCGCGAACAAGTTCCCCCACTACCTCACCCGAGTTGCCCTGCTTACCCCAAAACTCTACCACCCATAACCGAACCTGTAGAGCGTGTTCTAGCAGCTGTTGTTTCTTGTTTGGAGCGTGACGTTGGTTTTATGCGCTATACGAGAGCGAACGTTTCCGGACTGTTAAAAGAAGGAACCGAAACTAAGGAGGAAATTTCCCGCCTGACAGCGGCTATGAAGGAAATGCAAGAGGCTAGCTATCAACAGATGAAGATTATGAGAAAAATGCAAGCCGAGATGATAGACTTGCAAGAGCAACTCCAAGTGGCAAGGACCTAGACAGAGATAGCCCTAGAGCCTTGCGATGTCTTACAAATGCAAATTGCTCAGAACGCAGCGGAACCTGAGGCAGAACCTGAAGAGGAACCCGAAGAAGATCCCGAAGAGGAGCCTGAGGAGGATCCCGAGGAAGATCCCGATGAGGAACCCGAAGAGGTTTTATTACATGTATGGTGTGTTGCATATGAAACCGAGAATTCATGTCTGATATTTTATGCTGTGATTCTAGGAAATGGCTGGAAGAAACGCTGGACACGGTCGCGGTAACATCAACTTAACCGCAGCAGAACTTCAGACCTTATTGAATGACCACGCGGCGGCCGCTCTAGCCGCGCATATCCAGAATCAAGCTGGAGGTTCAACTGGAACGTGTACTTTCAAGAACTACCTGGATTGCAAGCCCAGTTCGTTTAAGGGCACTGAGGGAGCTATAGGCTTCCTGCGTTGGGCTGAGAAGGTCGAATCAGCTTTTGAGATGTGTAACTGTCCACCTGCCAGTAGAGTCAAATTTGCTGCTGGGACACTTGAAGATTTTGCTCTCCCTTGGTGGAATTCAAATGTGCAGATTCTTGGATTAGAATTGGCGAACGCTATGAACTGGGAGGAGTTCAAGAATATAATGCGGGAAGAGTATTGTCCTCGAGAGGAGATTGCAAAGTTGGAATCCGAGTTTTGGTCGTTGAAGATGGTAGGTTCCGAAATTGAAGCCTACACCACCCGTTCTCATGAGTTAGCTGTGATGTGTCCACGGATGGTAGACCCGCCGAGCAAGAGGATCGAGATGTACATTGATGGGTTAGCACCGCAAATTCAGGGCATGGTGACGTCTTCCAGACCGGCTACGATTCAACAAGCGATCCGGTTAGCTCTCAAACTGACGGATCAAGCAGTGACCCAAGGTGCGTTACCACCTAGAGGTTCAACCACTAAAGCCCGTGACAACCCGAGCACTTACAACAGTAACAACAACCCGAGTAATGGAAAGAGAAAGTTCGACAACGTCAGGTCCTCATCCTCGAACCCCCCACAGCAACAACACTACCGTAAGCCCGAACTCACTCGGAGCTTCAATTATCAGGGTCACAATAATAACAACAACGGTAGCGGGCAGGGTTCGAGCGGCTATGCTGGGAAACACCCGAAATGCAACAGGTGCAACTATCATCATGCTGGCCCGTGTGATTGCGTCAAGTGTCTGAGATGCGAAAAAATGGGTCATCAGGCCAAGGAATGTAAGGGAGACCTAGCGGCAAAGGGTGCTCCTAAACCACCTATGACGACTAAAGGGTGTTTCGAGTGCGGTCAAGAGGGTCATTTCAGGAAGGATTGTCCCAAACTAAAACAGAACGAGAACAATGGAGGCAGCAGCAGTGGCGGAAGCAATGGTAAAGGAAGAGCTTTCGTAATTGGGTCGGGTCAAGCCCGCAGCGACCCGTATGTGGTGACCGGTAAGTTTCCTGTGAACGACTGTTTTGCTTCTGTTTTGTTTGACACTGGAGCTGATAGGAGTTTTGTGTCGAAAGCCTTTAGTAAACTCTTAGACTTAATTCCAACCCCGTTAGATGCTAAGTTTCCTGTTGAATTAGCTGACGCAAAGTCTATAGAAACAACTCATGTACTTGCGGGATGTAAGATGAAACTGTCAGGTCATATTTTTGATATCCACCTTATACCTTTTACGCTTGGTAGTTTTGATGTCGTTGTCGGCATGGACTGGTTATCCGAGAACCGAGCGGATATTATATGTCACGACAAGATAGTCCACATCACTACCCCTTCCGGCGAGACTATTTCGGTTCAGGGCGAGAAGCGCAGCATGACCACCAGCGTCATCACCCTCATGAAGGCGCAAAAGTATCTACGAAAGGGTCGTCCGACAATTTTAGAGCATATTGTCGAGAAACCCGCGGAGGAGAAGCGAATCGAGGATATACCGATTGTGCGAGATTTTCTGGAAGTTTTCCCGGAGGACTTGCCTGGACTCCCTCCTATTCGACAAGTCGAGTTCCAAATCGAGTTGACCCCCGGTGCGGTACCCATAGCCCGAGCCCCGTATCGGCTCGCACCGGCGGAGCTTCAGAAGTTGTCCACTCAATTGCAAGATTTGTTGGATAAAGGTTTTATCCGACCTAGCTCATCGCCATGGGGAGCCCCTGTCTTATTTGTTCGAAAGAAGGACGGGACTTTCCGCATGTGCATCGACTACAGAGAACTGAACAAGGTGACGATTAAGAATCGTTATCCCTTACCCCGAATTGATAATCTGTTCGACCAACTTCAAGGATCGAGTTACTACTCGAAGATCGATCTAAGATCTGGTTACCATCAGTTAAGAGTGCGCGAAGAAGGTATTTCAAAGACGGCTTTCAGAACTCGGTATGGTCACTTCGAATTTTCAGTTATGCCTTTTGGCTTAACCAACGCACCAGCCGTATTTATGTATCTCATGAATCGAGTATGCAAGGCGTACCTCGACAAGTTTGTGATTGTTTTTATTGATGATATTCTCGTCAACTCCAAGGACAAGGCTGACCCAGAAGAACACTTGAGGTTAATTCTGGAATTGCTGAAGAAGGAACAACTATACGCTAAACTCTCGAAATGCGAATTTTGGCTTCGCGAGGTTCACTTCTTAGGACATGTGATTAACGAGAATGGTATCCATGTCGATACCGGTAAGGTAGAGGCCATCAAAAACTGGGAAGCACCTAAGACTCCGACTGAGGTGCGGCAATTCCTAGGACTGGCTGGCTACTACCGGCGTTTTATCGAGGGATTTTCAAAGATTGCTCAACCCCTCACCGCTTTGACTCACAAGGGTACTAAGTACAATTGGGGTGACGCACAAGAATCCGCTTTTCAACTGTTGAAAATCAAACTCTGTAGCGCCCCTATCCTAGCCCTCCACGAGGGAACAGAAAATTTTGAGGTACATTGTGACGCATCGATACAAGGTCTCGGTTGCGTGCTGATGCAACTCGAGAAAGTTATAGCCTATGCCTGTCGACAACTACGGATTCACGAGAAGAACTACACGACCCATGACTTGGAACTTGGAGCTGTGGTGTTTGCCCTTAAGATATGGAGGCATTACTTGTACGGTACCAAGTTCACCATTTACACCGACCACAAGAGTCTCCAACATATCTACGATCCGAAGGAGCTGAACATGCGACAGCGTCGTTGGGTCGAGCTGCTTAAAGATTATGATTGCGCCATCAAGTACCACCCTGGAAAGGCCAATGTAGTGGCTGACGCTCTCAGCAGAAAAGAAAACGATAAACCCAGGCGAGTGCGAGCATTGCAACTTACGATTCATGCCAACTTACCCGATCAGATTCGCGATGCGCAACTCGAAGCTTTGAAAGATGATAATCTTCCATCAGAACTCATGCGGGGCATGAACAAGCAACTCGAAACCAAATCGGACGGGGTTCGATATTTTGAGAACCGGATTTGGATTCCACGATACTGAGAATTGAGAACTCTAGTGATGGACGAAGCACATAAGTCCCGATATTCTATCCACCCCGGCTCAGATAAGATGTACCATGACTTAAAGGCACTTTACTGGTGGCCAAACATGAAAGCCGACATTGCCACCTACGTGAGCAAATGCTTGACTTGTGCAAGAGTCAAAATAGAATATCAGAAATCATCTGGCCTGCTACAGCAACCGGAACTTCCAATGTGGAAATGGGAACACATTTCAATGGATTTCATCACGGGATTACCTAAAACACTGACGGGATGCGATACCATCTGGGTGATCGTTGACCGATTGACTAAGTCTGCACACTTCTTAGCAATCAAAGAATCGGACAAAATGGAAAGACTGACTCGCGTCTACATGAAGGAAGTTGTGTCTAGACACGGAGTGCCTGTCTCAATCATTTCTGATCAAGATTCCCATTTCACTTAGCACTTTTGGAAGTCACTACAGAGCGCACTAGGCACCCGTCTTGATATGAGCACAGCATACCATCCTCAGACGTATGGGCAAAGTGAGCGCACTATTCAGACCTTGGAGGACATGTTGCGTGCATGTGTGTTGGATTTCGGAAAAAGTTGGGAACCTCACTTACCTTTGGTAGAGTTTTCGTATAATAACAGCTACCACGCAAGCATTAAAGCAGCGCCATTTGAAGCGTTGTACGGACGGAAGTGTCGATCACCTCTCTGCTGGGCAGAGGTGGGTGACAGCCAAATCACTGGTCCAGAATTGGTACTTGAAACCTCTGAAAAGATTGTTCAAATCCGAAACCGCATGGCAGCAGCACGAGATCGCCAAAAGAGTTACTCCGACAAGCGCCGAAAGCCTCTTGAAATTTCAAGTGAACGACCATGTATTACTCAAAGTCTCACCTTGGAAAGGTGTGGTTCGCTTTGGGAAGCGAAACAAACTCAATCCACGATACGTTGGTCCTTACCGAATTACTGAGCGCATTGGTCCGGTGGCGTATCGACTGGACTTACCAACAGAACTCAGTGGCGTACACAATGTATTCCACGTATCCAATTTGAAGAAATTCCTTTCCGATGAAACCCAAGCAGTTCCTTTGGACGGATTGCAAGTTAATGAACAACTACGCTTCATTGAAGAACCAGTCAAAGTTTTGGATTGGGAAACCAAAACACTCAAGCATAGCAAGATTCCAATCGTTAAGGTTCGTTGGAACTCGAGACGTGGACTGGAGTTCACGTGGGAACGCGAGGATCAAATGATGAAAAAGTATCCTCACCTTTTTGAAGGGTTGACCAAACACAGAAAACCGTGAAACCCGACAAACCGTCAGAAATCACCGGAGGTATGAATTAAATTTCGGGACGAAATTTCTTTCTACTAGGGGATGATATGACAAACTGAAATTTTTCTTACTTTTTCAGACACTCATCGCGACTTGACTCAAATTTTCGGTACGAAAATTCTTTAACATGGGAATGATGTGACACTCGTCAATTTCAGGTTAACCTCGTTAACTCAAACTCCGTCAATTCAAACTTAAGATCACTTGATCTAGAACGCAGATCTCATTACATTTAAAATAAGGTTTTAAATGACGCTTGACAATTACTACATGTGTAGTCTTTCGGGAATTGCACCGAAACGCAAACGAGTTTGACGCAAACTATTGGTGAACAAATGACGAACATCAAAACAACAAATACGTGATAACCTTATGTTAACATATGTGTTACTTGATTATATTGTGTGTGATGCTAAACAAGAAACAAGAACTAAGTTAATTAAGCTAGAAAAGTAACATTTGAAAGTTGAGGGACTTAAGTGCAACATATTGTTATTAAATAATATTAATCAAAAACCCTAATCCTCTCTTTCCCTCTCTCAAAACCGACGGCAGCCTCCCCCCCCCTTCTCCCTTGCGATCGGCAGCCCACACACACCACCATATCACCTCTTTTTGATCTTGTTTTTCACAATTGAAGCATCCTACACCCGTTTCTAGTCATCTCTCACCTTTCTCTTGCTTGTTTTTGGGCTTTTAAAGGTTTAATTTTAAACCCTAGATTCGAAAATTATATATATGGTGCTCATATGCTTTGTTTTGATTAGATGATGTTTAATTATGTATTGATTGTTGATTTGATAACTAGAATTGATGTTATTGCATGTTAATCGCTTGTTTCTTTGATTTTGAGTTCAAGTAAAACCCTAATAATGTATGTAGTGTGTAATTGATGTGAATGGATAGTGATTATGGTGTCTAGAATGTCATATGAACGGATTGTGGTCTATAGATGGTTAATATGTTGAGTTTGGATGCAAACTGTTTATGGACAGATTGTTTTGTTGATGTTCAATTGACTGTAACGGGGTGTGAATGTGAGACTTGGTCGATATTATTAATACTATAGTGTACTAGGTTGAGTCTAGTTTCTAAAGAATATAAATTTGCAATTTTTGGACGTGTAAAAGTTAACTTTTATGATTTTACAAAAACGTTGTGCAAATCTGAATTTTGAGACCTGATGTAAGGCTATTTTGTAAATGTCATAACTCGTGGATTACAAGACCAAATCGGTTGGTTCCACCTCTGGAAGTTATCATTTTGAGTTAAGAACTCAACCCAATTGGTCTTGCATTAATTAGATTTTTAGATTGATGGGAATGTTAAATAACATTCTGTTGTGCATGATTCTGACTGCTGTAAGTTTGCTGTAGTAATTTGATCATTGTGAGAAACATATGTGGAATAAAATTACAATAAAAATTGTTCTGGAAACCTATGTCATATATGTTTTTGTGATGATTTTTGATGAATTAATTAATGAGTTATGATCTGTGGATTAGAGTAATCTTTACTAGTAGTAATCTGTCTCGGTAAAGCTAGTTGCTGAGTTAGGCGAAAGTACATGAAATATGTTGATAATCGATAATTGCTACGTGTTTGACCAAAATACCCTTGTGTTAGATGATTACTAGAAGTATGCTATGTTAATACTTGATGCTTGAGAAGTTGTTTAAACTTGTAACGAGTCACTAATGTGCTTGTCGAGTCACACGAAATTCACAAACGAAACACGAAGTGTATTATTTACATAGGTATTACGTGCCGAGTCTAGAGACTCGTTAATAGCTTAAATACTTAGAAAAATCTCATTTTTGTCTTAGAGCTCGAGTGAGGATTTTTCTGTGATGCGCATCTCTCGGACTTTTGTTTTAGTAATCTTCGCAAACAGTGAGTTTCACTTTCCCCTTTTAAACTCTTTAAACGCTTTTCACTTGGGGGAGATAACATACTCCGAAAACGCTTTCGGATTTTGTTAGTAGATTATATATCACTTGTAAAGGCTAAGTGGCAAACGAAATAATTGAAGTCCTTCACACATCGAACCGTTTAGTATTGTAAAATAGCGAGTCATTGTTGAGTAATACTACTGGGTTTGACAAACCCCACCCAACGCTAAGCTCGACTGGAGGTCGAGTGGGTGTAATCTTGGCTAAACACATTACCATGGTCGGGATAGACCTGGTGGCAAGGCACATGATAAACAGTCAGCTTCGGTGTCGAACACTTAGTAATACTTGTTGTATAGGCTAGCTACCTATCGATATATAATTGATTTAACACTATCTGGTAACGCAAAACGCTAAACGCAAAACGCTGAACACAAAACGCTAAACGCAAAACGCTAAGCGCTTTATTTTATATAAACTTGTGAACTCACCAACCTCGTGTTGACACTTTAGTATGTTATTCTCAGGTAGCCGAGGCGGACGCGCGGTATAGGATCATGCATTGTTTTGAACACTATTGATTATGCAAACTTGTTTAAAACTGTTACTATGTGGGTTTTTAAGTCGTCCTGCGTGGCGCAACACTTGGTTTATATATTTACGCTTCCGCACTTATTTTCAGTTAATGTTTTTATGGTTTGATTATAACTAATGATTCCGATCCTGTTAGTTCACACCCTCTGACGGTAAAACTCCGTTAGTGGATTTTGAGGGTGTGACAACTACATGCCCGTCAAAATATATCTTTGTTAAAAGTACTTCATTAAAAAGTAATGCTTATGAAAAACTCTTTGTGAATGTTATAAATTACTTTCAAGGATAAATGCCATAGCCTCGTTTAATATATAAGTTAATTTAAATATCTTAAACATAACCCCTACCTGAGAAAGAACACTTGGAATGATAATAATAAGATATGAATGAACTTGACGGGTAGGATCTTGGTCTAAACTTGCTTAAATGATCAATTACTTGATTAGGACTTCGATACTTGCACGAAATTCGACAAAACAGAGCGTCAGCTCTTCCTAGCAATCGAGCATGCTTCCCTATGTTAACTATGTGAAAAATGAGAGTTATTTGGGATGAGAATGTCTCAATGCCCGTCACCCCCTTTTATAGGTAGATTTTACACTCCATAAAGATATGCGATGGAGTTCATTGTTGGCCGTCGGGTATCGCGACGCCGCAATTCTGCGAGAATGCCACATGTTGGCACGTGGTGACACGTGGTTGGACACGTGTACCCGATTACTTAACGCGGGCATGGTGTATCGCGATGGTTCTATTGGTTTGGCCATCGCGTATCGCGAAGCTTCCCTAATATCGATCGGTGTGCAAGTACATCGCGTTACGCGATGGGTCTATGATTGTCCCGTTGCGTATAGCAATGAGTTGAAGTTTTCAGAATTCCTATTTTAAGTCCCTAGACTTTTGAAATTGGCATTTTTGGCTAGATTCTAAGAGGGTAGTTTACGTGGTGTTACAACACATGTCTTGATACGCGTATGTGGGTTGTATATATGAATGTGTATGCATGAGTATATGCATATGTCTGTTTATTGTGTATAACTATGTATTTGTATGTGTATGGATACATGGATATATTGATATATGTATGTGTGTATGTGTGTATGTGTGTATATGAACGTGTATGTATGAGTATACACGTATGTGCATGTATTTGTGCATATGCATATGAAAGTATACGTATGATTTGGATATGCATATGTGCGTGTATATACATATGAATGTATATGTGCGTATTTGTGTGTATATGCATATATTTGTGTATTATCTATAACTATGTATTTGTATGTGTATGGATATATGTATTGATATGTGTGTATCTATGGATATGAATGTATATGTATGAGTGTATACATACGTATGTGTATTGTGTATAACTATGTATTTGTATGTCTTTGGAAACATGTATTTGAACGTGTATGTGCGTGTATGTCTATGTATGTGTATGTATGTAAATACATATGAACGTGTTCATACAAGTGTATGCATATGTGTGTATATGCATATGTCCGTGTATAACTATGTATTTGTAGGGGTATATAGGTACATGTATATGTATTATGTATAACCCCATGTCATTGCACACACATATATGTATAGTCTTACAAATACATTCGTATCCATATACACATGTCTATGTATATGTGTAATGCATTTGTATGAGTATATGTATGTGTGTGCAATTGACATCTAGTCCAATGACATGTGGTGATGGTTAAGGCTTGGGATTTTTGATGTCTTAGGATCAAAACCTAACTCGGGGGGGGGGGGGGTCTCACAATGGATGAGTTTCCTCTTTGATAGTGTTCTTGAGTGAGTCAAACATATGGTGTCAAAATCAATATTGACACTTGACATCCCATCTTAGGAAAACTCACTCAGGTGTGGACAGTTAGTATTTTGTCTCAGGAAGGCTCACCTATACTGATCACTTGTGATTTGGATATGGTTAGTTATTTTTATTTTTTGAAATATTTTATTATCCGACTTAGTTTAGGAAACCCTATACCGACCACATGTGATCGGAATAGGTTGAAATTTTGAGCGCCATGTGAAAACCCTATCTCTAAACCACGCCGTCGCCCCCTTTCATCCTCATTTCACATCTCTCACTAATTGCAGCACCCCTCCGACCATTTTTTGATTTTAGCCACCGTTTTACACTACCACAAGCCGTATCACCCGTATTTAGTCGCCTTCACCATCTTTGTATCTCTCTCTCATCTTGCCGCAGCTAAACCCGTCGTCACCTGTTAGGTATTAAAGAGTAGAGGGACTAAAGTGCAAATACATAATAGTTTAGGGTTATATTTTAATATGTTCATATACATCAGGATGAAGCGTGAATGTGGAATGTATCGATGATTTGAGTATTCTTCTTCTATTGTGTTCTTCTCTTAATCTTCGATCATTCTATTTTGATACGTAACAAGTGGTATCGGAGCTGTTCAATCCTTGGACACTCTTGATTTCAACCCTAATTCGATCGATAACTCGATAAATCTTTGTGATTTACAGTTAGAGGTGTTCAAAAAAACCGGTTACGGAACCGGTTTGGCCGGTTCAACCGGAAACCGGTTTTTTAAAAACCGGTTTTTTTAAAAACCGGTTTGACCGGTTTACGTAACCGGTTTACGTATCGGTTATACGTTTTGGAGCCAAAACCGGTTTTATAACCGGTTTTTTTTATAACCGGTTTTTTTTAATAACCGGTTATTAAAAAACCGGTTAACCGGTTTTTAAAATAACCGGTTTATTACCGTTATAAAAAAAACCGGTTAACCGGTTTTTTAATAACCGGTTAACCGGTTAAACCGGTTTTCGAACGTTACCAAACGGCTTTATAGCCGTTTTTTTTTTTTTTTGACCGTTTTTTAGCCGTTTTTTTTTTGTTTTTTTACCATTTTACCCCCACAAACATCTATATATAGTTTAGGTTGGGTATTGGTTAGATCACACTTGATTATACAACTCCAAACGCTCTAAACGTTTATTTCATACGCGATTATACAACTCCAAACGCTCTTCTTTCGTAGTCGTTTATTTCATACTCGAGTATACCACTCTTAATTCGTAGTCGATTATCATGGCCTCCCAAAGTGCTGCTTCATCGGTCAACATGGGTGCCTCGAACACGGGAGAAACCGTCGTTCGGGTCATCCCCACGAAACGAAACCAAGATATTTGGCAACATTTCGACCTATGCGAAATGTCTAACGGAACCCAAAAAGCTAGATGCAAACATTGTTTGAAGTTTTATAACAAAGAAGCAAACTCCAGTTTAAGAGCTCATGTAGAAAAGCCCTCTTGCAAGGTCTTGAAGGACGAATCCGGAAGTAGTTCGCAGCCGGAGATGACGAATCAAGGAACGGTGTTTACGTACGACCTTGAAGCGGTACGTCAACAGTTTGGCAACTTTGTGATTCAACAATCACTTCCTTTCAACCACTTCGACAACCCTCAATTCACGGAGATGATGCAAAAGTATGTTCAACCACGCTACCAACACGTAAGTCGTTCGACCCTTAGAAGAGATTGTCTTAAAGCATGGAAAAACGCTAAATCCGAACTAATTTCATACTTTTCAAACTTACAAACTGGTGTGAACTTAACAACGGATGTGTGGTCGGTACCTAATGGTTCGCCCGACTCATACATTTGTGTGACGGCTCATTGGGTTGACCCCCGGTCGTGGCAAATGATGAAACGAACCGTTGCGTTTCAATTGTTTGATTACCCGCACACGGGTAGAAATATTTTTAAACTCTTGGATAAAGTCATTCGACAATACAAGATTGAAGATAAAATCTTTTCAATATCGTTTGATAACGCGTCCAACAATACGGCCGCGGTTGGCCATTTAAAATTAAAGTATAAACCTATCTGTGATGGAGCGTTTTTTCATAGCCGATGCATTGCACATATTATCAACTTGGCCGTGCAAGATGGGTTAAACGTGATCGAAACGCAAAGAAACAATTTTAAAAGAATGTTACGAGATGTTTTTAGCAACAATTCAACATTTTCAAGATACAAAAAATTTTGTGAAGAAGCTAACTGTCAATGGTTGGGGCCTAATTGGGATTGTCCAACAAGATGGAACTCGACTTGTGAAATGTTTGAGAAAGCCATCCAACAAAAACAATCGTTAATTGCGTTTCATCAAATTTTGTCAAATAGGGGTAAATGTGCACCGTACGATCCTAGAAACTGGTTATTGATTGAGATCGTTACGGAGGTTCTTCAAATTTTTAAATCTTGCACAACTAGTTTATCCGGGGTTTACTATCCAACAAGCCCCATTGCTTTACCAAAAATTGCTGTCATGTGCACAAAGTTGACTGAAATTCATTGTAGGGGTGCACCTTATTTTGATATGGGTGCAAAAATGAAAGAAAAATTTAGAAAATATTTTCAACAACTACCCGCTGTTTTGACCTGTGCGGCTGCGTTAAACCCTTGCATCAATGTTGGTGGTGTTGAAGCTTTAATAGAAAAAATTTGTGATGAGCTAGAGTTAAACGACGATCAAAACCCCCATTATAACCAAACTTTAAAGAATGCTTTCAACACCACCTTGGCAAACATGTATGATGTTTACCTTACAAAACACGGGTCGTCTTCCCAAATTCATGACTCGTTAAGAGCTGTTGCCCAATCCCAATCCCAAACCGACCTTGAAATGGGGATGTACTACATGATTTGGGAAGACGCCGGTAAACGTCAAAGGGTAAACACCCCAAGCAGTGAACTTGGAAGGTATGGTGGTACCAACTTTGTGAAACACATGACTCCGGATGAATTTAGAAGTCTTGATATGCTGGCTTGGTGGAGAGGTAAGGAGGATGAGTTTCCGATCCTCGCCGCCATGGCCAAAGATTTACTAACGGTCCAAGCTTCCACGGTAGCTTCGGAGTCTGCTTTTTCTGTTTCTGGCAGGGTTATATCGATTAGGAGGACTCGACTCACTCCACCAGCTGTAGAGATGTCGATTTGCTACAAGGATTACTTGGACTCTTTAGATAGGGCACAACATCAACGCTCACTCGAGGGGGAAATGGAGTATGAGGCGGCCTTGTATGAAGACGAGGTCAATCAAGGACACACTCAACCAATGACCGATGAAGAAGCCGCGTACGACGATTACCTAAGGAATAGCTCGGGATCGGGTAGCGAAGAAAATGAGTAACAAACATCAACTTGTTAATGTAATCGTGTCTAAGCATTCTTTAATGTTTGTATTTTTGAGTTACGAATATGCGATAACGATTTAATGTTTGTATTTTTAATGTAAAAGCTATAAATGAAAGTTATGTGTTTTTAATCTTCCAAGCAAAGAATGCTAACAACGAAACCCTAAACCCTAAACCCTAAAGCAAAAAAAAAAAAAAAAAAAAAAAAAAAAAAAAAAAAAAAAACCGGTTAACCGGTTAGACCGGTTATTAAAAACCGGTTGTAAAAAAACCGGTTTAATAACCGGTTCTAACCGGTTTCTAAACCGGTCCAAACCGGTTTGGCCGGTTTGAGTTTTCATTGACAAAAACCGGTTAATAACCGGTCCGGTTATTAACCGAACCGGTTTTTTTCTGGATAAAAAAAACCGGTCCGGTTAATAACCGAACCGGTTTTTTCAAAAAAACCGATTTGTGCACCTCTATTTATAGTTACTTTGTATTTGTTTTAAGCATGAATGAACTATTGAAAATGGTGCTCCAAAAGAGTGTCTCTATCCTTCTCATCTAATTCTTGGGAGTGTTTACCTACTACAAAAGGCTAGAGAGATTTACCATCTCAAATCGGTTATTATCTACTTAGGTTATTTAGGTTTTGGAGCTTGATCCACTCAACGGATCCCTATCATACGGATATTGAGCAGACCCTTTACAAGGGCATGCTAAATATTCTTTTGCTGATACAACATTTGTGATACACAAAATTTGGTACAAAAACATTTTTTTGCTGCAACATTGGATGATGTTCTGGCAATCGTATACTTGAAGTCAACAATTAGAAAAGAAGGGAATGTGGAAATCAATATGGTCAATCTGAATTATGGTACGGATATTGAGCAGACCCTTTACAAGGGCATTCTAAACATTCTTTTACTGATACAACATCTGTGATACACAAAAGTTGGTAAAAATCCATTTTTTTGCTGCAACATTGGATGATATTCTAGCAATGGTATACTTGAAGTCAACAATTAGAAAAGAAGGGAATGCAGAAATCAATATGGTCAATCTGAATTATGGTATGGATATTGAGCAGACCCTTTACAAGAGCATGCTAAACATTCTTTTGCTGATACAACATTTGTGATACACAAAAGTTGGTCCAAAACATTTTTTTGCTGCAACATTGGATGATGTTCTGACAATGGTATACTCGAAGTCAACAATTAGAAAATAAGGGAATGTGGAAATCAATATGGTCAATCTGAATTATGGCACGGATATTGAGCAGACCCTTTACAAGAGCATGCTAAAAAAATTGGTCTTCCGAGACAATCAGAGGTGGTGATGCAGCAGTTGCTTTCATCATTTGAAGAGAATGATAAAGTATTAGTACCCTTGAAAATTTGTGATAAGGAATTCATAAAATGTTATTATTGTGGCCAATGAAATGGAATTCATGTGTTGAGGTTGCTAGAAGTGGTACACACAAGGCATAAATGAAAAGAAAAGCAATTGTTTCTCATTGTGATAGTAAATGCTAAGATTGTGATAAGTTTGGATTTACGGGTCACCCACAACTTTTTATTGAATCAACACGGGCAGTTGAAAATGTACTTCATGATATGGGGCAGTTGAAAATGTACTTCATGATATGGCTTGTCTGTCGTTTGATCAAGCACTGCAATTTTAGTTCTATCCTCCAATGGTCTACCACGTTGATGGACTATTGTAAAGGCTCACATAACACTGACTCACAACAAGGTAATAATTTTTAGGAATTGAAAATGATCGACAAGGGAAATTTGAGGATTAGATTTTCTTTGTATATAAGTAGTAAAAATACATCGAACCCTACGATTGATATTAATAAACTGGATGGTCAATGAAGAAAAATAAAGAAAACTATTTTGGAGAATGGACGTTAATTGGTGAATGCATAAATTCTATAAGAGTGATTGCTTTAGGGAATAATATTCCAGCTTAAATTTATGCCATGTATGATAACCAATGTTATAACAACATGCGCAGTGGGTTGGAAACTTGGAATCTATTGCCGCCAATATTATGGATTGGGAAGGATCTTGCTACTGTTTAGCAATTGAAAATGATATAGAAGTTTTAGGAGTTCAAAATGGTTCAAGTGAGTCACCTTTAGCTAGTATATTTTTTGTGGCTATCATTGTTGGTGCTAATGGGAAAGCACTTGTTTATGGAGCAAAAGAGAAAACAACAAGAAGATTTAGTTTTAAAACGACCAAATATCGGTTCCCATAATTGGATCAGAAGAGTCATGTTAAACAAAACAATTCAAGTTCAAGGGAAAAACAATTTGGTTTTGATAGTTTTGATTAAATTTTTTTCTCATTAGAATTTTTAAGGACAAAAATCTTTTGAGGGTGGAGTAATGTTGGGTATTAAAGAGTATAGGGACTAAAGTGTAAATACATAATAGTTTAGGGTTCTATTGCAATATTTTCATATACATTAGGATGAAGCGTGAATGTGGAATGTATTGATCATTTGAGTATTCTTCTTCTTCTATTTAATCTTCGATCATTCTATTTTGATACGTAACATCACCTCCATCCACCGGCTTAGGTCGTGCTATCACCATCATCAATTAGGTATATGCTATCATCTTTGTTCCTAAGTAATCGATTAATTTCTGTTTCTTTGGGATTTTGTGTTCGAATTGAGGGCTTCGGTCTTTTGTAGGTTCATGATTCATGTGCAAATTTGGGGTTGCTGAACCAGAGGTTAAATACTTCTGCTAATTTAATTGTATTTATCTGCCCTTTTTGTTAAGAAAAGATCAAGCTGAAGTACATTTGTGCTCTTTGTGTTTTGCTAATAGTTGGACTTTGTGGGTAGGTTAATTGTTTGATTTATGTTTACACTAGGCAATGGTTTGGTTTACGCATCTAAATATATCGCATATTAGTGTTCGTGAAGTTATGTATTTTTGGTGGTTTTGTATTTGTAACTAGCATATGTAGTATGAACTGTGTTTTTTCCGTTAAATATGAAACCTGTGCTTTAATTAAGGGTCTCAACTTAGAGGATTTGTAAATTTAAAGCATATGTTGAAGATTGTACCTCTGTTTCATTGTATTCACTAAATGACATTGCTATGTGGGTCAATTCTGAATAGAGTTATACCTTACAATAGTTATGTATTTCATGTATTAACCTCTTTTATAATATTTGTTCAGTTCATGTACTTTTGGCACTGCAGTCAACACATTCGCAGGTACATTTCGCGCCAAAGTTGAGCCTTTCGTTTGTACGTAAGAAAATCCACAAAATATCAACATTGTTTTAAATTCTTGTTTTGTTGTGTAATTCTGGTTGGTATTCATAGGATGATTAGTCTACCTTTAGTTCTTTCATTTTAGAATGTACTGACGTTACTCGTTGACCATTACAAGTCAATATTGTAACTTCAATGTGAATAGTTAACAGCATTTGCTGATTAAAAAAAATTAATAATATTATTTAAAACAATACAAAAAGTTGTTGATCATGTTGAATTATTTAAAAAGTATATCAATTTACAATCTTTATTTAATAATGTCACTTTTTATATCCGTGTTGTTATTAATAATGTCACTTTTATCATCCTTTCATTTTGAATTTAGGTTTTGTGGCTTTCGTAAGAGTTTTAACGAGGTAGGGCTGTCTTATAATAATAAACTTCACACTTAGTGTGATGCATGCCATCCATCGACGAGAGAAGATCGTGACATATACTATTTTTTAAATAAGGAAGTTGGCTCGGCTTGGGCTAGGCTCGTTTATTAACAAGCTGATCCCGAGCCCACCTTTTGAACTCGTTAAGATAAACGAGCCAGTTAACGAACCGAGCCCGAACTCACCTTGACTTGGCTAATTTTCAGCCCTAACAATTAAACATTTTTATTCGTAACTGTGTTAAAATCTTAAAAGTGTTAGGTTTTATCTTGAAAGTCAACAAAATAATATAGTCATCAATATCATGAATTAATAAAGATATGTGTGTATAATAGATAACCACTATAGAGAGTTGATTTATGTTTCTTATTTGTTGTTCAGAATGCAGGTTGTTTTTACATATCAATCTTCTATTTAATCCTCGTCTATGTTCTTATCCATCTTAGATATGAACGGTCCCGTGCATAGAGTTCATTTATAATTCATCTATGCATATTTATGTTAATATTATGAACACCGCCCATTTGACCCAACATGTTTTTTTGTGTCTTTAGTATAGGGATAAAATTCAAAACGAGCTCACCTGCATAGTGAAGCGGGTGATTTGTCGGTTGATTTGATCGGGTGTCTTAGATGTTCACTTGGTCTAGGTACGCCGTTGTTGGGAACGGGACATTCGGCGAAAGGTGAAAATACAACCACCAATGTGGCATGCATGCACCAACAACTAATACCATCACAATGAAGCGCCATGCAAGAACAATTGACACAATTTTGCGCTAAGGATGATGAAATTAAGTGAATAACAAACAAAGGAAGGCCAAGTCAAGATGATAAAGAAACCGATATGGATGAAGATACAATGACTTATTAGTTATAATTATTTTGTGTGTTTGTACGACAATTATTTAAACTATCTAGTTTAACGTTTTGTAATTTGACGGTTTATGGTTCTATTTGTTAAAAAATCTAGAAAATTTGCAGCTTTACATTTATGTTTTAATTAGATAAAAAATCTGAAAAAATTAGAATTTTAAATTTTATTTTGAAAATTTATAAATACATATAGATACCACAAGTTGTCGGTAAAGGTATTTAAAAAAACCATATGCCGACTACATGTTGTCGAAATAGTATTTTAATTTTTTATTTTACATTTTTTAAAAATGTGAAAAAATGCGACATAATTTTTTGCTAAGGTGTACGTATACCGACCAATTTCATACCGACCACAATTTTGACTTGTTGCGAACGTTTTGTAGTGACCAACCTATATTGACCACATGTAGTCGGTAAAGGCGGTTGTAGTGATTACATAATATATATATATATATATATATATATATATATATATATATATATATATATATATATATATATATATATATTAACTACACATAAGCAAAAATGTGTAGGTGTTTACCCACACATTGGCATGTGTAGGTAAATTATGTGTGGATAAACACCCAATTTCTTGTAGTGGAAGTTTATACTGTTCTTATGATTGGGGATGATACTATCGGTTTCAGACCTAAAGCTATATCTCAATACTCACAGGAAGAGAAGAAAGCATTAGAGATAGAGACAAAAGCCTATTCTACTCTAACCATGGCTTTACCTGAAAATATCTTTCACCAAGTGGGTAGTATAAAAATATGTGGTTCTTTGTTTCAACATATCCGAATGAGAAGTATGGGAAACACTGCTGAAAGCAAAAATGTTATGCTTAAGTTTCAATTCAGAAACTTTAATTTACTCAAAGGTGAGACAGTTGAAGAAATGATAACGAGATTCAATCACTTGATTGCCAAGATGGATAAAATGAAGTTGGAAATTTTTGAGATTGACAAGATTGATACTATTAAGAGTGCACTACCAAGTTCGTACTCTACTTTTCTAATGGTATTAAAAGAAAACAGTTATTTCAATGAAGACTTGACTGCAAGTGAGTTTTTACAAAAGATTGAAGCTCGTGAATATGATCTCAAGTGTCAAAAATCATTCAAGGAAAGTCAAGATCTTGCTTTCTATGGTGGTAGCATGCCTCTGAGTTCAACCATTTCATTGATTACTGCTTTTCTTACACAGAATGCTAAAGAAAATGAAGCAACCATCTATAGTGATCCTAGAGCATGTTTTTATACTACTGGTAACTCTGAATCACCAAATGTTTCTGCTGGTTCAGGAAGTTTATCCACTGCAAATCAGTATGCTTCACCTCCAAATGTCAACCTGAAAGAAGCTGAACAAAATTTTGCCTTTTTATCAGCTTTCATGATGTCTTATGAAAATCTGGTTAGTAGCAAGATTGCCACTAGTAATCTAACTGATGAAGACTATTATCAGATTGATCCAGATGACTTAGAAATCATGGATTTAAAGTGGAACATGGCAATGATTGTTCGTAAGGTGAAAATATTCTTGCAAAGAACTGGAAAAGATCTTCCTGCCCTGAACAAGAAGTTGGGATTTGACAAGTTGAAGGTGAAATGTTATAATTGTCAAGAATTCAGACATTTTGCAAAAGAGTGTGACAAACCGAAAAAGGAGTATACTTGTTCTCGTGGTCAAAATTCAAACTCTTCAACACCATGAGGTAATGATGCTGAGAAGAAACCATCAAGTTCTGGGTCACAAGCAATGTTAGCTGATGGAAATGATAGGTCACAACGACTATTGTGTAATGATAATCAAGCTAATTTGGCTTTGCTCGGGTTGACTCAAGATTTCCATGATGCTAGTGGAAGTGAGGTGTCTTCAGATAATGATTCTGGATCGGAGTGATGATTCTTGTGACAAGCCTAAAACTGTTTTTGCTTGCATGGCTAAGATCAATGAGGTTAGTCATTCTATTTCTGCTACATCATCTGTTAAAGTAAATTGTGCTGAATGTGATTCTAAAAAACCTAAGTTAGAATCTTTAAAGAATCACAATGACATTTTAGTAAGAGAAATTGCTTCTCTAAAGGATACTTATCGACAATCTCTTGAATCTCAAATGAGATCTCGTGAAAAGATTGAAGCATTGTCGACAAGTAATCATGATCTCAAAGCTGAGTTATCTGTAAAAATGACAATTAATGATCAAAAGTTTCAAGAAATTTTGAAACATCGTTCGAAGATAACCGAGCCTGAGAATGAGGTTCTTGAGTTAAAGAACAAATTGGGTAAATTTCGAAATTCCTTTTTTCTGTTGAATGAAATTATTGAAGTTTTTGGAAAACAAAAGGACTCAAAGAAAGGTATAGGTTTTGTTGAAATTCCACCACCATAATGATTATAAAATTAATCCTTTTGCTCCAACTGAGGAAAATGTTATTCTTAAAGAATCAGTTATTTCAGAAAAATCAAAACCTGTTTCTACTAAAGGTCTTAAACCCCAATCTTCAACTCAGAAACCTAATGTTTAAAGCAACAAAGTTTTTGTTGAAAATGTTGACAAAGTTATCATTGAGGATGTGTTTGAACCTGAAATTATACACAAGAACAAGAACATTCCAAGTTCTAATCACATACTTTGTGAAACTCATGAATTTGAGGAAGCTGTGTATGTTTCGCACACAACTAAGATGAAACAAGATGCTCTTGTCAAACCAGTGAAGGCTAAGAAACCAAAAAAACCTAAAATTTCTGATGAGGATTTGTTGCGTTTCATAAATCCTAATGCATCTAAGCCGTCATCTACTCGTGCGTTTAAGTTAAAGGGGATGGACACGATGTTCAATGAGAAAGACATTCCAATAAGTATCATTATACCTGAACTGACAAAGAGTGTGTTTCACAATGAAACTTCCAAGATTCATGACTTTGAACCTTTGTATGCTCAAGCGAAAACATCAGCTCCATCTGACCCATTGACTAAAGCAAAGCAGGTTTTAAAACAAGCTAAGAAAATTAACTTTGTGAAGTCACTGGGACAGATACGTTGAAAAGTTTTTCGAACTGTTCTAATTTAGATTTCTACTTGAAAAAGAAATCTGAATTATCTGATGAGTTTGCTAAGGGCATGACCAACAATGTGAGTAATCATCAATCTTCTGCGTCTTTTGTTCCAAATAATTCTCAACATCAGCGTGTAGACATGCGAAGTTGTTTTCTTTGCGGTCAACAAAGTCATGTAGTCAGGAATTGTAGTCAAAAGAGCTATTAGAATCTTCATCCTTTTATCAAGGACCATTCTAAGCCGGTTCCTTTGGTAAAGGAGATTCTAAAACGACCTGTGTCGTATGCTGATGATACTCATATTATGTTCTCGAATGTACATCCTCGAAAAGTTGTTCATGTGAATGAAACTCATGGTTCCGTTAAACCTAAGTTTATTCCTACTGAAATATTATGCAAAAATGTTAATTCAAATGTGGTTCAAGCTGCGTATCTAAGACGAAAGTCTAAGAAACCTGTGACTTATTCTCAAGTTGCTGAACAACAATTGAATGCAACTAAAGTAAACTTTTCTCACGGAAACCAAAAGGTGCCCAAGACCGAGGCCTGGGCTGCCTTTTTGAACTAATCATTTTCTTTTGTGTGTAGGGTACATCCAAGACCATTTCTGGTGAAAACTGGATCATGGATAGTGGATGTTCTCGTCATATTACTGGAAATCTCAACCTCTTAACAAATGTGAGAAATATTCAAGGGGGTTATGTGGCGTTTGCTGGGAATTCTGGGGGTATGATTACACAAAAAGGTGATGTTTCAAATGGGAAGATTACTTTTGAGAAGGTTAAATATTGTGATAAAGTGGATCATAATTTATTGAGTGTGTCACAAATCCGTGATAAACAGTACACTACAGTATTTACAGATTAAGAGTGTCTGATTTTGAAACCGGGTTATGTGATTCTCGAGGACATGGTTGTCATGCGATCACCACGATCAAATGATATTTATGCCTTTAATATGAATTCTAAAGTATCTACATCAATCGAAAGCGACAGAGAAAGACTCAGTTCTTTGGCATCGAAGAATGGGTCACATACATGTTCAAAAGATGAACTACTTAATGGCAAACGATTTGGTAGATGGTGTGTCATTAAGGAATTTTAAATTATCCGATCACTGTGTTGCTTACAAGAAGGGAAAACAGAAGAAGAAATCGCATCCCTCTAAGTTATTAAATTCCGTTGATACTCCGCTTGAACGACTTCATATGGATTTATTTGGTCCAGTGAATCGTGTGAATATTTCTGGAGACTGGTATTGCCTAGTAGTTACAGATGATTATTCACGATATTCATGTGTCTTGTTTATGAGTTCAAAAGATCAAACACCGGGTCTTGTTCAAAATCTAATCACTAAGATCGAATCATTATACAAAGTGAAAGTGAGGAGAATTCGAAGTGATAATGGTACTGAATTTAAAAATACTTTATTGGATTTCTTTTGTATCCAAAAAGGAATTCATCGAGAATACAGTGCCCCATATGTACCACAACAGAACGGTGTAGCTGAAAGAAAGAATAGAACGTTGATTGAAGCTGCTAGAACGATGCTTGCTGATTCAAAGCTTCCTGTCCAGTTTTGGAATGAGGCGGTAAATACTGCTTGTTATACACTCAATCGAGTTCTAACTGTTAAAAGACTCAAGAAGACCAGTTATGAATTATTGAATAATCGTAAACCTAATTTAAAGTACATGGAGCCATTTGGGTGTCCTTGTACTATGTTGAAAAAGGATGTGGGAAAGTTTGATGAAAAAGCCATTGAGGGTTATTTCTTGGGGTATGCGTCACCTAAGAAAAGAGTGTTTAACTTTACGTCCGGTTTAGTTGAAGAATGGTATCATGTGGACTGTCAAAAGTACACTACTCCTCCACAAGAGAAAGGTCCCGACTGGATGTTTGACTACAATGGTTTATTTAATTAGTTTACTCCAACAACTGACTATCCAGATGAAGAATTAATTCGTTCTTATTTTGAAGAACATTTGGAAATTCCAAGTTTTGCAAGTTCAAATGATGTTGAAGCACCAATTGTTGCTCCAACTGAAGAACCTGACAATGAGTCTCCTGTTCATTATGATAATGCTTCTACTTCATCTGATGAGAATGCTGTTGTAGATCAAGTTACTGAACTTGATGGTGATGTTTCATCTCCTGAATTGGGTGAACATTCCACTAATTTATTTGAAAATGTTGCTGTTTCTGAGAATCCTACTCTCAGTATTCACAATTACCATCCACAAGAAAACATTATTGGAGAACTTGATGTGGGAGTTCAAACACGACATCAAGTTGCTTCTTCAAGTGAACATAATGTATTATGTGCTTATGCTGACTTACACTCATCTGGGATTGTAAATCTTGCTAAATTCACTTGTTTTCTATCTCAAGTAGAGCCAATGACTCCTCGTGTGGCACTTCAAGATCCATCTTGGGTAGAAGTCATGCAAGAAGAATTACAGCAATTTGCACGTTTAGGTGTTTGGGATCTTATCGATAAACATACTAGAGTCAAGAAGGCAATTCCGACTAAGTGGGTATATAAGTGTAAGAAATACGACCGTGGGGTAATTGTGAGAAACAAAGCACGATTAGTTGTGCAAGGTTTTCATCAGCAAGAGGGTATTGATTACACTGAGGTTTATGCTCCAGTTGCAAGATTAGAGTCGATTCGAATCTTCCTGGCATATGCTGCTTACAAGAATATTAAGGTGTATCAAATGGGTTAAAAGTGCTTTTCTCAATGGTGAACTTCATGAGGAAGTGTTTGTTTTACAGCCTCCAGGTTTTGAAGATCCTGATTATCCTGACCGTGTTTACCGATTAAACAAGGAATTATATTGTCTACATCAAGCCCCGAGAGCTTGGTATGGCACGCTCGCCGACCATCTGACGGATAATGGTTTCAAACGTGGAACTGTCGACTGCACTTTGTTTTTTAAAAATATTGGTGATGATCTTCTGCTCGTTCAGATTTATGTTGATAACATAATCTTTGAGTCTACAAACGACAGTTGTGTAAGGAGTTCGAGAAGTCTATGCAAACCAAGTTCGAGATGAGTTCGATGGGAGAGATGAATTTCTTTTTAGGGTTGCAGGTTCATCAGTCTGCGAAGGGAATCTTCATTCATCAGACAAAATATGTGAATGACGTCTTGAGCCGATTCACGATTACTGCCGGAAAAATCCCTTCTACTCCTCTTCCCGTGGGTCACAATTTATCACCAGATGAATTGGAGGATATCGTTGATCCGACCCTCTATCGTGACATGATAGGTTCTTTAATGTATTTAACTGCTTCTCGACCCGACATAATGTTTGTTGTTTGTTTATGTGCTAGGTACCAAGCTAGTCCCCGTGTGACTCACCAGTCAAGCGTATTCTTCAATATCTAAGGGGAAATCCTGACATCGGGTTATGGTACCCCAAAGATGATACTTTCGATCTTTCCGCTTATTCAGACTCAGACTATGGAGGATGCAAGATCAATTTCAAGTCTACTATAGCTGGATGTCAATTCTTAGGAAGCCGGCTTGTTTCCTGGCAGTGTAAGAAACAGACAACGGTCTCCACATCAACCGCCGCAGCTGAGTATGTTGCAGCCTCGAGTTGTTGTTCCCAGGTTTTGTGGATACAACAACATCTTCGCGACTACGGTTTGAAGTTTCTTACTACTCCCATCTTGATTGATAATTCTGCTGCTATTAGTATCACCAAAAATCCCGTACAACACTCTAAAACGAAACATATCGAAATTCGATATCATTTTATGCGGGATTGTTATGAAAAGAAATTAATTGAACTTGAGAAAGTACATACTGATTTTCAGAAAACCGATCTATTTACCAAAGCCTTTGATAAAACACGTTTTAACTTTCTGCTTGGTTTAAATGGATTGAAGACCCTTGCTGATATCCTAACATTAGGATAATTATCTTTTATTTTAGTCTGTTTCAGTTTCAATTTATTGTTTTTCGGTTTTAGGGGGTGAATATTAGAAAATACAAAAATATTGTGCTTTTAGTTTGTATAGATAAAACCCAAAAACATTAGAAAACTTTGAAAAATCAAAAATATTGTGCTCTTTCTTGTTTTATTTTAATATTTGAAAAACCAAAAACATTTTAAAATTAGAAAATACCAAAAAGACTGTGATTTCTGTTTGAATAGAAAATTTGAAAAAGTTAAAAAGAATGTGAATTTCTTGTTTTGTAAAGAAAAATCCGAAAAGACAAAAAGATTATGTTTTTATGTTTGTAAAGAGAAAAACCAAAAAGATTTTCGCTTATGTTCGCTGAAAATTATGTCATTTGCTTCTACTTTTAAGGACATATACTTGTATATGTTTGGTCCTGATAATTTCTTGTAAATATTCTGGTTAGCCATTCACCTGACAAATGGAAAGTACTTGGGGCGTTCGTTAAGCTTTCTATTTTATTTTTAGTTGAAAATTTAGTCAGTTATTTAAGTTTGTGAAGCGTGCTTGCATGTTTTGGTCATGTTCTCTACTTGTAGATGGATATGATAGCCATTAATTCATGAACTTAAATTAACTGGGGTAATTAAAATTCATTTTGTTTTATGCTCCTCAAAATTTTTGAGTTGTTGAAGCAAAAAGAGAAAATGATAGTACATTGATTATTTGACTCCAAATCCAGAAAGAAATAAGCTTAAAAAGTTGTGTTCTTAATCATTGGTGCATTGATAGGTCTTAAACAAGCTGTTAGAGTAAAGTAAGTGATAAAAACCTAAAGAAAAGCCAAACTGAAAGAGGTGTTAGTCTCTAGCAAAAGTCTCGGTGAAGATGGCAGAAATGTAAATAACCAGTCATACTCAAGCCTTATAGTTGTTGATCATCCAAAAATATAATAAAGCAAATAACAAGCGTTAGGATTCTGGACACTGTGAGTCTTTATGCGGCTTAACCATCTGGGTCTTCATAAGCATGAATATTTCTCTCTCTTTTAGAGCAAACCCAAAATCATTAAACTTGATCACTGCTGTACTCCGTACAATCCAAATTACTGACTTGATCAAAATCCGCTGTTAGTCATACAATTGTTCCTCCCTTGCGTGCGTCTCAATACCAACAAGAAACGGACCCCAGGGGATACAATGTATGTAAGCCGATAGATGGACTCATGCATATTCACTCATGGTAAAGGAAACTTGATGTATTGCTCAAAATTTCTCAATTGGTATTCAAATATTTTGATCAACATTATAATGGTTTAAGTCAAGTTGGGTGATTTGGCAAAAATCAAATTAAGCTTAAACCGAGATTAGAGGCTGATAGTTTCTGATATTCTGTGCGTTAATTGAACCATAAATCATATCACAAAAATGCTCGACGGTTTGTTATAAGATTTAAGTGGACAACAATATCAATGACCGACTTAACGCCAGTCATAATATCGCTGAAATATAAAACTGTGATGGAAGGGCATTCTAGTCAATATGATTCTCTGCTCAAACTCAACAAAAACACAAAAATATGTACTGCTTTTGAAAAACATAGAATAACACAAAAATATTGTCTATTTTCTATTTCGGATATTTATGTAAATACATTCTTTCATTTTTATAAAATACCAAAAATATTTTAGTCTTTTTACTTTACATATTATTTAATATTTTTTTTAGGTTATGTTTCGAAAAAGTGAAACAAATTTTAAAGTATTTGATTATCGGTATAAAGGGTCCTCGGTAATTTTGTTTAGATTCTTATTTATTAATTGGATAATGTTTAATAAATCTTTATTTATTTCATTTAATTATTTTAGTTAAAATTAAATAAGATTTAATTCGTTAAGTATGGATAACGAATTAGGTGGTTCTCTAGCGAACTACTTTCTAGTTCCCTCACCTAATTTGCTTCCGCACTCTGTAACAAACCACTTCTACTTCGTTTTACATATTTAACGAATCAAGACACGATACATCTCTTGTTCGCTATTCTGATATAACGAATTGGGATTGACCAATGCACCTGCAATATTTATGGATCTTATGAACCGAGTTTTCAAACCCTACCTTGACAAATTCTTGATAGTGTTTATCGATGACATCTTGTTAGTGCACGGTTTTGCGTCTTGAGTCTTTGTAATTATCTTTAACGTATTTGTCGTTTTTGTTTAATGTAATAAACAAATATTTATCTATTTAGTTCGTTATATGTAATGTCTAGTTCGCTAAGGTTGTTTAGCGAACTAAGACTTAAGTTTATTCCCTCCTGATTCGTTAGGGGATGTTAACGAATCAGGGGGTGTTTCGTTAAGTTATGTATGTAACGAAGTAGTGTCTAGTTCGCTAGGGAATGTTAGCTAACTGGACCTATCTTCTATTTATAGTGAACTCTGTTCACAAGTAATTTAAGTTTTGAGAGATAATTAACGATACACTGTCCAAAATCTCTCTCGATCTTCATCCTTAATATTATTCATACATATACAAGTACTAATATACTGATAATACATATACATATATAGCACTTAATTAAAAGTAATTATGAGCTAGATCCATATTAAGACTTAATCGAACATACACAGATCCGAGATCTGTTATAGTTATAGGATCGATTTCCGGGTTCCAACACATCTTGATATATTCGAAGAGTAAGGAGGAACACGAACAACATCTGCGGGTAAGCTTGGAATTATTGAGGCAAGAAAAGTTATACGCCAAGTTGTCCAAATGTGAATTTTGGTTACAAGAAGTACAATTCTTAGGACACATTGTGAATCAACAAGGAATCCAAGTAGACCCCAGTAAAATTGAGGCTATTAAAAATTGGCAAGTACCTAAATCATCGAAAGAAATTCGCCAATTTTTGGGATTAGCCGGTGTTACCCACAATTTATTGAAAACTTTTCAAGTATTTCCCAACCTTTAACCCTCCTAACTCAAAAAGATCGAATGTATGACTATGGAGAAGAACAAGAAATGGCCTTTCAAATGTTAAACAAAAGTTATGTGAAGCTCCAATATTAAGTCTTCCAGATGGAACGAATGATTTGGTAGTCTATTGTGACGCATCTCGTAGAGGTTTAGGATGCGTATTGATGCAACAAAAGAAAGTATAGCATATGCCTCCCGACAATTAAAAGTACATGAGAAAAACTATACAACCCACGACTTAGAATTGGGAGCAGTTATATTTGCATTAAACATATGGAGACGCTACTTGTACGACACGAAATGTACCGTTTATAGAGATCACAAAAGCCTACAACACATATTTGATCAGAAAGAGCAGAGCATCAGACAAAGAAGATGGGTAGAACTGTTTAATGACTACGATTGTGAAATTAAATACCACCCGGGTAAGGCCAGTATTGTAGCTGATGTATTATGTCGGGAGGAACGAATTAAACCCCTAAGAGTACAAGCACATCGAATGATTGTCCAGAATAGCGTTATCGAACAAATTCGTGTTGCCCAAGACGAAGCCTTAAAAGATGATCAATTAGAAAAGAAAGAATAGCACGGGAATGAAAAGAACTTCGCGAAGAAAATTGATGAAATATGTTACTTCAAAAACCAAGTATGGATCCCGACTCTTCATAATCTGCGAGAATTGATTCTTGATGAAGCACACAAATCCAAATATTCTATTCATCCAGGTAATGATAAGATGTATAAAGATGTTAAAGAATTTTACAAGGCGGCTGGTATGAAAAAGGATATAGCCATGTATGTAAGTAAATGTGCAACTTGTTCACGGGTTAAGGCTAAATACCAAAACCCTTCTGGAATATTACAACAACCCGAAATCCCACAATGGAAATAAGAACAATTTACGATGGACTTCGTAAGCACCTTCCCAAAACCTGCCGAGGGCACAATGCCATTTGGGTAATTGTAGACCGATTAACCAAATCCGCACACTTCATTCCGATCTGTAACAACTACATTACCGAAAAATTTGTCCAAATTTACATTGACGAAATTGTATCCCGACCACTTTCAATTATTTCTGACCGAGACAGTCACTTTACTTCACATTTTTGGCAAGCAGTTCAAAAAGCTCTGGGAACCCGAATTGACCTAAGTACTGCTTACCATCCACAAACAAAGGGCCAATCCAAACGAGCCATTCAGACCTTAGAAGATTTACTTCGTGCTTGTGTAAAGGATTTCAAAGGGAATTGGGATCAACGTGTTGGTGCATGATGTCAGTAGTTCAGTGTCGAGTGTCTGTAATCGTGTTAGTTAGATTTGAGTTTTGTATGTAAGCGAAGTTGCTAACAAGTTCGCTGATATGGGCGAACTTGTTAGACAAGCGAAGTTAGGGACAACTTCGCCTGAACATGCCAGGCGAAGTTGTCGTGTCTATATAAGCTATTTTGTTTACGGCTTATTCATTGATTAGAGAGTTTATTCGTGTATTCGAGTCAGAGAGTTTGTATTCAGTGATCATAGTATCACGTGTTTACGGTTGGAATACAACGTGTGTTTGGTTATCGTATCGTGTGTTAGCTCGTATTGTTTTCTATACTCGTAACGTCTTACGTAGGGATTCCGCACCTACGTAGAACGCGATATCTCGTGTAGATCCGGCTGGGAACCTACAATTGGTATCAGAGCTTTTGCTCGATTGTGTGGTTTGGGATTATCACGCGGGTGTAGAAATCGTTCCGTTCGACTATTCGCGGGACGAGTTTTCTGAGTTTTTGTGCTATACTCACCTCCTACAATCATAAACAACCCATAACACCTTCACAAACCTCGAAAAACCCAGAAATCTAATCTGCAGAAAGATCGTGTTCTTCAGGCGAAGTTGCCGTCACTGTTAGTAGGGTTTCGGCGAAGATATAAGGTTAAGCGAAGTTATCCACAACTTCGCCTACCTCTTCAAGTTCGCTTACCTCAAGCGAAGTTACCCACAACTTCGCCTACCTCCCAAGTTCGCTCAACTTAAGCGAAGTTATTCTCAACTTCGCCAATCCGGCGAATTTAAGAAAGTGAGCGAAATTAAAAATTCACGCGAAGTTAAGTCTTAAGCGAAGTTATCCACAACTTCACCTACAGTGCTGTTTGAAAATAAAATTTTTGATTTTCGGATTTCTTTGAGTTTTGTGAAAGATGTCTACGATAAACGTTACCGAACTGGTAAAGATGGAAGTAGAAGCGGGTTCGGCTACAAAGGCACCTAAGATGCTTAAGAAAACTGATAATGTAGCGTGGAAAGATCGTTTTGAACAATATGTCAAGTATCAAGACGCTAAGATGTGGGTGTGCATACAAGATGGTTACATTCCACCTACTGCTGAGTATGAGGGTCGTGATCAGATCAAGAAATACAAAGAGATGGAAGAAGAAGAGAAGAAAATGTATGAGGCCGAAAGCAAAGCTCATGCAGTAATTACAATGGCTCTTCCACAAGAGATTCTGCACACTTTCAGAAAGTATAAAACTGCTAGAGAGCTTTGGGAAGCACTTGAGAACTGGTTTGAGGGCAATGTGGGAATTCGTGCCTCGAAAATTAAACTTCTAAAAACCCAATTCTCAGTCTTCAAGTATCTGAAGAATGAATCACTTGATGATATCATCACTAGATATTATCATCTGATGACTGAACTCAGCAACTATTCAATTGTTTACAAAGAAGATGAGATAGTTGAAAAGCTTCTTGATGCTCTCCCACCGAAATGGGAGATGTATACTGTGTTGATGAGAGAAGACAAAGACTTTGCTGACTATGACCTGGAGACAGCAGTTAACAAGCTAAGAACGTTTGAACTGAACATGGTACGAAAGGAGACACCTACCGATCAGGTTCAAGATCCGGGTATGTATGGTGCAAAGGTTAACTCAGGATCAAGTTCAAAAACTGAATCATCTGCTTATTACTCTAAGGGAGAGTCAGGCGCTAACTCAACACACGAAAGACATGTATCTCTCAACATGAACGGTGATGTGTGCTTTGTAGCTGGAGGATCAAATGCTTCTCAACCTCAAGCG
Source organism: Bidens hawaiensis (assembly GCF_021521415.1). Taxonomy (NCBI): domain Eukaryota; kingdom Viridiplantae; phylum Streptophyta; class Magnoliopsida; order Asterales; family Asteraceae; genus Bidens; species Bidens hawaiensis. The sequence continues at coordinate 5,216 of NW_027498677.1, read as the reverse complement.
ACCAAGAGTAGTTTTTCCCCAAGTGTTTCAAACAACAACTACTCGAAGATGCCCATGAGTGTTAAATCTGCTGAACAACAGTTTGCTCTCTATGCATCTTTTATTGCTTCGTATGAGAATTACATTCAGGGTAAGATTGTTGATCCTGCAATTTTGGATGAAGACTATGATCAGATCGATGCTGATGATCTGGAGAAGATGGATCTGCAGTGGCAGATGGCTATGATTGTGAGAAGAGTTAAGAGGTTCATGAAGAAGACTGGCAGGAAGTTTGTCGGTGAGAGGCCAGGGTTTGATAAGTCGAAGGTACGCTGTTACAACTGTCAGCAGAATGGCCACTTTGCAAAAGAGTGCAAAAATGAACGTGTAGAACGCAGTCAAAACAGATCTACACAGCAGAGTGGTAGTGGTAATGACTATAGAGCCATGATTTCCAGACAGAACGAGGAGTACAACTGGAATCTGCATGTTGAAGAAGTATTTGAACAGGCCAATTTGGCAAACATCGAAACTGCAGATAGTGAGAAGGGAACTGGCGAAAATGAAGCTTACATGGCAGATGTGGCAGACCAGCTCTCCGAGGTAAGTACCGAACTCCCTTGTACTAATTGTGAACATCTGTCTGAACAACTGACAACTATAACTGATCAGTTTGTTAGTTTGGATGCGCAATTTAAAACTTTAAAAGAAGATCATCATTTCACTAAAGCTAGAGAAAATAGTTACAAAGTAAAAATTAAAGCTAGTGAGAAAGATATTAAAAGTCTTAAAGCAAAGCTTGCTGAAAAAATTCAAGTGATTGATCTTAGCTATGAAGTACTAGAAGAGAAAACCAAACTAATAGCTGAAAGGGAAAAACAGATAGCTGATCACCAGGTAAAAGTGATGGAACTTAACAGGAAACTTGAGCAATTCAGAAATTCCTCCGCTATACTTGATCACCTCGTTAGTGATCAAGGTTCCCCAAAAAGGGGAGGAATTGGTTATCATGAAGTTCCACCACCTTTCAATCATAATTACACTTATGACCCTAGTAATCAGAAATATGTCGATGTTGACTATGGTCAGACAGTTCCAGTTCAAGTTACTATTAAAGAACCAGAAGTTAGTAAGCCTGTTGCAAGTGTTAAGATTTCTGCTCCGAGTCCTGTCTCATCTAACTCAGACAAGTCTTCTGAGTCGAGTGAGACAAAACAAGAGGAAGTGTTACCAAAAAGTGGAGAGAAAAATAAAACACCTGAAAAGAAGTCTCCACTAAACCCATATGTCCCACCATATGTGAGACAAACGGGCAGTAATACAGCCTCAACATCTAAGACAACTTTTGATAAGAAAGTTGGACACAGGAGTTGTTTTAGATGTAATCAATTAGGACACCTTGTTGCTGATTGCCCTCTGAAGCAGGAAATTCAGAGGTGTGAGGACTTCAAAATCTGAGAAAAGAACTAACGTCAATCAATATAATGGTAAAAATGAAAACCCATCAAAATTCAGAAATTGGACTAATCAAGGTTTTCAAAGAAATAGATCTCAGTTTTTCACTGCTAACAACCAAACCTTAAGTAATAATTCTTTTAATTCACGATGGTTTGGATGGCCTCATAGACAATCCACAAGAAGGTATCCTGTTAGGACTCACAGAAATTATTATGATACTAACTTTGGACAGCCAAGGTACGGGAAGTATCGACCCAAGACCAATCGGTCTTGGGTCCCCAGATTTTAATCATCTGCTTTAATCGTGCAGGAACAGTTGAACAGGCTGCCCAACAATCAATGGGTTGTGGATAGCGGCTGTTCCCGGCACATGACGGGTAACAAGAAATTGTTACACGACTTGAAACCTGTTCAAGGAGGAAGAGTGAGTTTCGCAATGAGAGAGCGGTGGAAGGATTACAGGAATAGGGACGGTGTCGAATGGAAAGATGACTTTGGAGAAAGTAAATTTTGTTGAAGAACTGAAGCACAATCTGCTGAGGTGTTTCGCAGATTTGTGACAAAGACTACACCGTACATTTTACAAAGAATGAAGCGATTGTGTTGTATCCTGGTTTTAAGATACTAGAGGATTGGATTGTTATGAAGGCTCCAAGGAGTGAAGAATACGTATATCATGGATATGAGGTCGACTGAGATGGCCACAGAAGAATCGTGTCTTCTGTCAAAAGCAACTGAATCGGAGTCCGAGTTGTGGCATAGGAGAATGGGCACATTCATCTTCGGAAAATGAACTACCTTGTCAAAAATGGGCTTGTGCTAGGTGTTCCCTTGAAGAATTTCAACTTTGAAGACAAATGCTATATCATGCAAAAAGGGAAAGCAACGCAAGAAATCCCATCACACCAAGAAGGTCAATTCAATTGTCAGTACCCTAGAATTACTTCACATGGATCTCTTCGGTCCCGTGAATGTAAGAAGTCTAGGAGGAACATCTTACTGCTTGGTGATCACTGATGATTTCTCTCGATATTCCTGGGTATATTTCCTGAAGTCAAAGGATGAAACAGTGCAGATGGTAAAGAATTTGATTACCAAGGTTGAGAATATCATGGGGAAACGGGTTAAATTCATCAGGAGTGACAATGGAACTGAGTTCAAGAACTATGAGATGTAGATCTTCTGCTTACAGAAGGGGATAGAACACCAATACAGCGCACCGTATACACCGAAACAAAATGGAGTGGCTGAGAGGAAGAACATAACCTTAATTGAAGGAGCCAGAACCATGCTGGCTGATTCGAAACTTCCCGTGGTGTTCTGGGCTTAAGCTGTTGCAACAGCCTGTTATATCCTTAATAGAGTGTTAACTGTTAAAAGATTAAATAAAACCTGTTATGAACTTATGCATGGGAGAAAGCCCAACTTGAGTGGTCTTGAACCATTCGGGTCCCCGTGTTCGATATTAAAGACCAATTCTAATTTGGTGAAGTAGCCAACGAAGGAATCTTAGTTGGATACGTTGTTGGGACTCCCAACAGACGGGTCTTTAATACATCGACCAGCAAGGTTGAGGTGGTGTGTAACACTGATATCACAGTTACAAATCACCAAAACCAGCACGGGACCCGCTGGGGTTTTCGACTATGATAGACTTTTTAAATCTTTTAACATACCTTATCTGGATTTTGCAGAAGTTGAGGAAAGAATTGCTACGAAGATGATATGCGATGAGGAAGACACTTTGGTGCAACGACCACAGTATGATGAATGTCAGCCTTCCTCGTCAAATGCTGTCAATATCCCTGCTGCCTCTACTGAAGAGGAATTCATCAATCCGTTTCACTCTCAACATCAATCACCCATTGATGAGCTATCTTCGAACTTGGAAGATAATCTGAATGTCAGTTCGGTTCCGACTACGAGAATTCACAAAGATCATCCTTTGGAGAACGTGATAGGTGATCTGTCCGCCGGTGTACGAACAAGAAATGGCTTGAATGAGCACACCTGTGTTTACACATGCATTAAAGACACGGGCATTATCAACGAATGCTTGTACACCTGCTTCATCAGCCAGATTGAACAAAGAACTATCAAATGGCTCTTAAGGACAGCTCGTGGGTCGAAGCCATGCAAGAAGAGTTAGCTCAGTTTAAGAAAATGGAAGTATGGAATTTGGTTGAAAAACCGAAGAATGTGCATGTGATAGCACGAAATGGGTCTTCAAATGTAAGAGAGATGAGAAAGGGATTGTTATCAGGAACAAGGCGAGGCTGGTTGTTAAAGGCTTTAATCAGCAAGAGGGGATTGATTACAATGAGGTGTTTGCTCCTGTGGCAAGATTGGAAGCCATTCGGCTGTTTTTAGCATTTGCTGCTCATAAGGAGATGAAGGTTTTTCAGTTGGATGTGAAGAGTGCGTTCCTAAATGGTAAAGTCGATGAGGTTGTGTACGTTGAGCAACCTCCGGGTTTTCCTGACCCTACTTTCCCGATCACGTGTACAAGCTAAGTAAAGCGCTGTATGGACTACATCAGGCACCTCGTGCCTGGTACTCAACGTTATCCGATTACTTGCTTGAGAATGAGTTTGAAAGAGTAAGATTGATAGCACATTGTTCTTCAAGAAAAAAGGGAGCGACTTTCTACTGGTGCAAGTCTACGTGGACGACATTATCTTTGCTGCATCAAAGGTCGCCATGTGTCAGGAGTTTGAGGCCGTCATGAAGAAGAGATTTGAATGAGTGCTATGGGTGAACTAACTTTCTTTTAGGATTGCAGGTTGATCAGAAGAAAGACGGGATGTTCATTCATCAGACGAAGTATGTCATGATGTTCTCAAATGCTTCAAGATGGAGGACAACACTCCATATGATACTCCAGTCTGCGTCAATCATAAATTGGGTGCTGATTCAGACAACGATGCAGACGTGGACCCAACCCAATATCGGGCAATTATAGGTTCTTTAATGTACTTAACTGCTTCTAGGCCTGATATAATGTTTGCTGTTTGTCTTTGTGCACGCTTTCAGGCAAACCCAAAAGAATCTCATTTGAAGGGTGCGAAGAGGATACTGCGGTATCTCAAAGGCAAGCCGAAGCTGGGTTGTGGTACTCGAGAGGAGGAGACTTGGAGCTAGTCGCTTACACAGATCTGATTATGGAGGGTGCAATCAGAGTCGGAAGTCTACACTGGTGGATGTCAGTTTCTTGGTGGCAGATTAGTGTCATGGCAATGCAAGAAGCAGACCTCAGTCGCCATTTCAACCTGTGAAGCAGAATACATGGCAGCATCCAACTGCTGCTCCCAGGTTCTTTGGATTCAACAACAGTTGCGCGATTATGGTCTGAATTTCTCACTTACTCCTATTTGCATTGATAACACTGCTGCTATCTCAGTAACTAACAATCCGTTAAGCACAGTAAAACTAAACATATTGACATTCGTCATCATTTTATACGGGATTGTGCTGAGAAGAAACTGATTGTGCTCGAAAAGGTTGACACGTTAGATAATTTCGCTGACTTGTTCACGAAAGCGTTTGACAAACTAGATTTCAAAACCTTGTTGAGCTGAATGGGATGATCAATCCCGAGTAACCATGTCATATGTTTGTGTTTGAATTAAAAAAAAAAAAAAAAAAAAAAAAAAAAAAAAAAAACGTCTCTATCGCTTAGAATTATGTCGGTTGCCTCAGTTTGAAGGACATATCTTCGGATATGTTTGGTCCTCATTTCTACTTGTAGAATATGAGGATAGCCATTAACCAGATGACTG